>NC_091358.1:12322845-12370345 GCF_038502225.1 Cherax quadricarinatus
TATGATGGTGATGGGTATGACAGTCTGGTATATGATAGGTGTAAGACGGTGAGGTGTATGACAGTCTGGTATATGACAGGCGTATGATGGTGATGTGTATGACAGTCTGGCATATGACAGGAGTATGATGGTGATGTGTATGACAGTCTGGCATATGACAGGCGTATGATGGTGATGTGTATGACAGTCTGGTATATGACAGGTGTATGATGGTGATGTGTATGACAGTCTGGCATATGACAGGAGTATGATGGTGATGTGTATGACAGTCTGGCATATGACAGGCGTATGATGGTGATGTGTATGACAGTCTGGTATATGACAGGAGTATGATGGTGATGTGTATGACAGTCTGGTATATGACAGGTGTATGATGGTGATGTGTATGACAGTCTGGCATATGACAGGTGTATGATGGTGATGTGTATGACAGTCTGGTATATGACAGGTGTATGACGGTGAGGTGTATGACAGTCTAGTATATGACAGGTGTATGACGGTGATGTGTATGACAGTCTGGTATATGACAGGTGTATGATGGTGATGTGTATGACAGTCTGATGTATGACAAGTGTATGATGGTGATGGGTATGACAGTCTGGTATATGATAGGTGTAAGACGGTGAGGTGTATGACAGTCTGGTATATGACAGGCGTATGATGGTGATGTGTATGACAGTCTGGCATATGACAGGAGTATGATGGTGATGTGTATGGCAGTCTGGCATATGACAAGCGTATGATGGTGATGTGTATGACAGTCTGGTATATGACAGGTGTATGATGGTGATGTGTATGACAGTCTGGCATATGACAGGAGTATGATGGTGATGTGTATGACAGTCTGGCATATGACAGGCGTATGATGGTGATGTGTATGACAGTCTGGTATATGACAGGAGTATGATGGTGATGTGTATGACAGTCTGGTATATGACAGGTGTATGATGGTGATGTGTATGACAGTCTGGCATATGACAGGTGTATGATGGTGATGTGTATGACAGTCTGGTATATGACAGGTGTATGACGGTGAGGTGTATGACAGTCTGGTATATGACAGGTATATGATGGTGATGTGTATGACAGTCTGGTATATGACAGGTGTATGATGGTGATGTGTATAACAGTCTGGTATATGACAGGTGTATGATGGTGATGTGTATGACAGTCTGGTATATGACAGGTGTATGACGGTGAGGTGTATGACAGGTGTAAAACACCCAGGTGGATGACATTCTGGTGTATGACAGTTCTGTGACTGTCTGGTGTATGAGTTTGGTGTATGACAGTCTGGTGTATCAGAGCCATTATGGTATACAACACGAACAGTACGACGTTCCAGACTGATTACAACAGTACGTCAATATGTGACGTTCCAGACTGATTACAACAGTACGTCAATATGTGACGTTCCAGACTGATTACAACAGTACGTCAATATGTGACGTTCCAGACTGATTACAACAGTACGTCAATATGTGACGTTCCAGACTGATTACAACAGTACGTCAATATGTGATGTTCCAGACTGATTACAACAGTACGTCAATATGTGACGTTTTAGACGGGATGGAAGCCACAGTAGCAGCCTCTGACGTCACTCATCGTCATGGCAACTAGGCCGTCAGTGCTTTGTGAATGGAAGAGTAAGTACATACATGCACACACACACACACACACACACACACACACACACACACACACACACACACACACACACACACACACACACACACACACACACACACACACACACACACACACACACACACACACACACACACACTCACACACATACACACACACACACACACACACACACACACACACACACACACACACATACACACACACACACACATACACACACACACACACACACACACACACACACACACACACACACACACACACACATACACACACACACACACACACACACACACACACACACACACACACACACACACACACACACATACACACACACATACACACACACACACACACACACACACACACACACACACACACACACACACATACACAAAAGAGCTAACGTGGGGAAAGCAAAGTTACTAGTTATGGGTGGATTCAATCACAAGGAGATTGACTGGGAAAACCTGGAGCCACACGGGGGTCCCGAAACATGGAGAGCCCAGATGATGGATGTGGTACTGGAAAACCTCATGCATCAATATATTAGAGACACTACCGTAGAGAGAGGTGAGGATGACCCAGCAAGACTGGACCTAGTATTCACCTTGAGTAACTCGGACATCGAGGACATCACATACGAAAGGCCCCTTGGAGCTAGTGATCATGTGGTTATGTGCTTTGATTATATAGTTGAGCTACAAGTGGAGAGAGTAGCAGGAGTAGGACGGGAATAACCAAACTACAAAAGGGGGGACCACAGAGGCATGAGGAACTTCCTGCAAGACGTTCAGTAGGAGAGAGAATTGGCTATGTGACAACAAAATGCAAGGAGGCAGAGGAGAGGTTTATTCCCAAGGGCAACAGAAATAATGGGAAGACCAGAACTAGTCCTTGGTTCACCCGAAGGTGTAGGGAGGCAAAAATTAAGTGCACTAGAGAATGGAAAAAGTACAGAAGACAAAGGAGCCAGGAAAATAAAGAGATTAGCCGAAGAGCCAAAAACGATTACGCTCAGATAAGAAGGGAGACTCAGCGACAATACGACCCGAAGCTGCTGTATAGCCACATCAGGGGGAATACAACAGTCAAGAACCAGGTAATCAGGCTGAGGAAGGAAGGTGGGGAGTTCACAAGAAACGACCAAGAAGTATGTGAGGAGCTCAACATGAGATTTAAAGAAATATTTACAGTGGAGACAGGAAGGACTCCAGGAATTCAGAATAGGGAGGTGCACCATCAAGTGTTGGGTGAAATACACACAACCGGGGAGGAGGTGAAGAAACTGCTATGTGAACTTGATACCTCAAAGGCGGTGGAACCAGACATTTCTCCGCGGGTCCTTAGAGAGGGAGCAGATGCTGTGTGTGACACTAACAAAAATCTTCAACACATTCATTAAAACTGGGCGACTACCTGCGGTATGTAAGATGGCAAGGTTAAGAAGAAAGGTTAAGGGAAATCGGCCTGACGACACTGGAGGACAGTAGGGTCAGGGGAGACATGATAACGATATATAAAATACTGCGAGGAATTGACAAGGTGGACAAAGACAGGATCTTCCAGAGATGGGACACAGAAACAAGGGGTCCCAATTGGCAGTTGAAGATTCCTATGAGTTAAAGGGATGTTAGGAAGTATTTCTTCAGTCACAGAGTTGTCAGGAAGTGGAATAGCGTAGGAAGTGACGTAGTGGAGACAGGAACCATACTTAGTTTTAAGACGAGGTATGATAAAGCTCATGGAGCAGGGGCAGAGAGGACCTAGTAGCAATCAGTGAAAACGCGGGGCCAGGAGCTATGAATCGACCCCTGCAACCACAAATAGGTGAGTACACACACACACACACACACACACACACACACACACAGACACACACACACACAAGATACATTTTCCGGTAATAGTGCCAAATCTTCCCAAAATTGTGCCTCCAGAGAATAATGACCTTCACATCTGTTAAATTTTAATGCTATTAAAGCACTAAATCCTCAAGGGTCATATACTCCAGTTCCGTAGATCAAGAGCCCCTCACGAGCATCAACAAAAAATGTAATTAATAATAATAATAATATTAGGTAAAATAACATTATTTTCCTTCAAGTTTAAATGTGAAAAAAAATGGCTAATCAGAGAAGCCTTTTAGCCCAGTAACAACACTGGAAGAAAAACATGGGAGAAGGCCAGTGTGGGAGAAAGTGCAGGTCACCCACGCATGTAAACAGTGTGGGAGAAAGCGCAGGTCACCCACGCATGTAAACAGTGTGGGAGAAAGCGCAGGTCACCCACTCATGTAAACAATGTGGGAGAAATCGCAGGTCACCCACTCATGTAAACAATGTGGGAGAAAGCGCAGGTCACCCACGCATGTAAACAGTGTGGGAGAAATCGCAGGTCACCCACGCATGTAAACAGTGTGGGAGAAAGCGCAGGTCACCCACTCATGTAAACAATGTGGGAGAAAGCGCAGGTCACCCACGCATGTAAACAGTGTGGCAGAAAGCGAAGGTCACCCACTCATGTAAACAATGTGGGAGAAAGCGCAGGTCACCCACGCATGTAAACACTGTGGGAGAAAGCGCAGGTCACCCACGCATGTAAACAGTGTGGGAGAAAGCGCAGGTCACCCACTAATGTAAACAGTGTGGGAGAAAGCGCAGGTCACCCACGCATGTAAACAGTGTGGGAGAAAGCGCAGGTCACCCACGCATGTAAACAGTGTGGTAGAAAGCGCAGGTCACCCACGCATGTAAACAGTGTGGGAGAAAGTGCAGGTCACCCACGCATGTAAACAGTGTGGGAGAAAGCGCAGGTCACCCACTCATGTAAACAGTGTGGGAGAAAGCGCAGGTCACCCACTCATGTAAACAGTGTAGGAGAAAGCGCAGGTCACTCACGCATGTAAACAGTGTGGGAGAAAGCGCAGGTCACCCACTCATGTAAACAGTGTGGGAGAAAGCGCAGGTCACATACTCATGTAAACAGTGTGGGAGAAAGCGCAGGTCACCCACTCATGTAAACAGTGTGGGAGAAAGCGCAGGTCACAGACTCATGTAAACAGTGTGGGAGAAAGCGCAGGTCACCCGCTCATGTAAACAGTGTGGGAGAAAGCGCAGGTCACGCACGCATGTAAACAGTGTGGGAGAAAGCGCAGGTCACCCACTCATGTAAACAGTGTGGGAGAAAGCGCAGGTCACCCACGCATGTAAACAGTGTGGGAGAAAGCGCAGGTCACCCACTCATGTAAACAGTGTGGGAGAAAGCGCAGGTCACCCACTCATGTAAACAGTGTGGGAGAAAGCGCAGGTCACCCACTCATGTAAACAATGTGGGAGAAAGCGAAGGTCACCCACTCATGTAAACAGTGTGGGAGAAAGCGCAGGTCACCCACTCATGTAAACAGTGTGGGAGAAAGCGCAGGTCACCCACTCATGTAAACAGTGTGGGAGAAAGCGCAGGTCACCCACTAATGTAAACAGTGTGGGAAAAAGCGCAGGTCACCCACGCATGTAAACAATGCTGGAGAAAGCGCAGGTCACCCACTCATGTAAACAGTGTGGGAGAAAGCGCAGGTCACCCACCCATGTAAACAGTGTGGGAGAAAGCGCAGGTCACCCACTCATGTAAACAGTGTGGGAGAAAGCGCAGGTCACCCACGCATGTAAACAGTGTGGGAGAAAGCGCAGGTCACCCACTCATGTAAACAATGTGGGAGAAAGCGCAGGTCACCCACGCATGTAAACAGTGTGGGAGAAAGCGCAGGTCACCCACTCATGTAAACAATGTGGGAGAAAGCGCAGGTCACCCACTCATGCAAACAATGTGGGAGAAAGCGCAGGTCACCCACTCATGTAAACAGTGTGGGAGAAAGCGCAGGTCACCCACGCATGTAAACAGTGTGGGAGAAAGCGCAGGTCACCCACTCACGTAAACAATGTGGGAGAAAGCGCAGGTCACCCACTCATGTAAACAGTGTGGGAGAAAGCGCAGGTCACCCACTCATGTAAACAGTGTGGGAGAAAGCGCAGGTCACCCACTCATGTAAACAGTGTGGGAGAAAGCGCAGGTCACCCACTCATGTAAACAGTGTGGGAGAAAGCGCAGGTCACCCACGCATGTAAACAATGTGGGAGAAAGCGCAGGTCACCCACTCATGTAAACAGTGTGGGAGAAAGCGCAGGTCACCCACAAATGTAAACAGTGTGGGAGAAAGCGCAGGTCACCCACTCATGTAAACAGTGTGGGAGAAAGCGCAGGTCACCCACTCATGTAAACAATGTGGGAGAAAGCGCAGGTCACCCACTCATGTAAACAGTGTGGGAGAAAGCGCAGGTCACCCACTCATGTAAACAATGTGGGAGAAAGCGCAGGTCACCCACTCATGTAAACAGTGTGGGAGAAAGCGCAGGTCACCCACTCATGTAAACAATGTGGGAGAAAGCGCAGGTCACCCACTCATGTAAACAGTGTGGGAGAAAGCGCAGGTCACCCACGCATGTAAACAGTGTGGGAGAAAGCGCAGGTCACCCACTCATGTAAACAGTGTGGGAGAAAGCGCAGGTCACCCACTCATGTAAACAGTGTGGGAGAAAGCGCAGGTCACCCACTCATGTAAACAATGTGGGAGAAAGCGCAGGTCACCCACTCATGTAAACAGTGTGGGAGAAAGCGCAGGTCACCCACGCATGTAAACAATGTGGGAGAAAGCGCAGGTCACCCACTCATGTAAACAGTGTGGGAGAAAGCGCAGGTCACCCACTCATGTAAACAGTGTGGGAGAAAGCGCAGGTCACCCACTCATGCAAACAATGTGGGAGAAAGCGCAGGTCACCCACTCATGTAAACAGTGTGGGAGAAAGCGCAGGTCACCCACGCATGTAAACAGTGTGGGAGAAAGCGCAGGTCACCCACTCATGTAAACAGTGTGGGAGAAAGCGCAGGTCACCCACTCATGTAAACAGTGTGGGAGAAAGCGCAGGTCACCCACATGTCATGTGGGAGAAAGCGCAGGTCACCCACAGTGTGGGAGAAAGCGCTGGTCACCCACTCATGTAAACAGTGTGGGAGAAAGCGCAGGTCACCCACTCATGTAAACAGTGTGGGAGAAAGCGCAGGTCACCCACTCATGTAAACAGTGTGGGAGAAAGCGCAGGTCACCCACTCATGTAAACAGTGTGGGAGAAAGCGCAGGTCACCCACGCATGTAAACAGTGTGGGAGAAAGCGCAGGTCACCCACGCATGTAAACAGTGTGGGAGAAAGCGCAGGTCACCCACTCATGTAAACAGTGTGGGAGAAAGCGCAGGTCACCCACTCATGCAAACAATGTGGGAGAAAGCGCAGGTCACCCACTCATGTAAACAGTGTGGGAGAAAGCGCAGGTCACCCACGCATGTAAACAGTGTGGGAGAAAGCGCAGGTCACCCACTCATGTAAACAGTGTGGGAGAAAGCGCAGGTCACCCACTCATGTAAACAGTGTGGGAGAAAGCGCAGGTCACCCACAGGTCATGTAAACAGTGTGGGAGAAAGCGCAGGTCACCCACTCATGTAAACAGTGTGGGAGAAAGCGCAGGTCACCCACTCATGTAAACAGTGTGGGAGAAAGCGCAGGTCACCAACGCATGTAAACACCCACTGTGTGGGAGAAAGCGCAGGTCACCCACTCATGTAAACAGTGTGGGAGAAAGCGCAGGTCACCCACGCATGTAAACAGTGTGGGAGAAAGCGCAGGTCACCCACGCATGTAAACAGTGTGGGAGAAAGCGCAGGTCACCCACTCATGTAAACAGTGTGGGAGAAAGCGCAGGTCACCCACTCATGTAAACAGTGTGGGAGAAAGCGCAGGTCACCCACTCATGTAAACAGTGTGGGAGAAAGCGCAGGTCACCCACGCATGTAAACAGTGTGGGAGAAAGCGCAGGTCACCCACGCATGTAAACAGTGTGGGAGAAAGCGCAGGTCACCCACGCATGTAAACAGTGTGGGAGAAAGCGCAGGTCACCCACGCATGTAAACAGTGTGGGAGAAAGCGCAGGTCACCCACGCATGTAAACAGTGTGGGAGAAAGCGCAGGTCACCCACGCATGTAAACAGTGTGGGAGAAAGCGCAGGTCACCCACGCATGTAAACAGTGTGGGAGAAAGCGCAGGTCACCCACGCATGTAAACAGTGTGGGAGAAAGCGCAGGTCACCCACGCATGTAAACAGTGTGGGAGAAAGCGCAGGTCACCCCATGTAAACAGTGTGGGAGAAACGCATGTAAACAGTGTGGGAGAAAGCGCAGGTCACCCACGCATGTAAACAGTGTGGGAGAAAGCGCAGGTCACCCACGCATGTAAACAGTGTGGGAGAAAGCGCAGGTCACCCACGCATGTAAACAGTGTGGGAGAAAGCGCAGGTCACCCACTCATGTAAACAGTGTGGGAGAAAGCGCAGGTCACCCACGCATGTAAACAGTGTGGGAGAAAGCGCAGGTCACCCAGTGTGGGAGAAAGCGCAGGTCACCCACTCATGTAAACAGTGTGGGAGAAAGCGCAGGTCACCCACTCATGTAAACAGTGTGGGAGAAAGCGCAGGTCACCCACTCATGTAAACAGTGTGGGAGAAAGCGCAGGTCACCCACTCATGTAAACAGTGTGGGAGAAAGCGCAGGTCACCCACTCATGTAAACAGTGTGGGAGAAAGCGCAGGTCACCCACTCATGTAAACAGTGTGGGAGAAAGCGCAGGTCACCCACTCATGTAAACAGTGTGGGAGAAAGCGCAGGTCACCCACTCATGTAAACAGTGTGGGAGAAAGCGCAGGTCACCCACTCATGTAAACAGTGTGGGAGAAAGCGCAGGTCACCCACTCATGTAAACAGTGTGGGAGAAAGTGCAGGTCACCCACTCATGTAAACAGTGTGGGAGAAAGCGCAGGTCACCCACTCATGTAAACAGTGTGGGAGAAAGCGCAGGTCACCCACTCATGTAAACAGTGTGGGAGAAAGCGCAGGTCACCCACTCATGTAAACAGTGTGGGAGAAAGCGCAGGTCACCCACTCATGTAAACAGTGTGGGAGAAAGCGCAGGTCACCCACTCATGTAAACAGTGTGGGAGAAAGTCACCCACTCATGCAGGTGGGAGAAAGCGCAGGTCACCCACATGTCATGTAAACAGTGTGGGAGAAAGCGCAGGTCACCCACTCATGTAAACAGTGTGGGAGAAAGCGCAGGTCACCCACTCATGTAAACAGTGTGGGAGAAAGCGCAGGTCACCCACTCATGTAAACAGTGTGGGAGAAAGCGCAGGTCACCCACTCATGTAAAAAGTGTGGGAGAAAGCGCAGGTCACCCACATGTAAACAGTGTGGGAGAAAGCGCAGGTCACCCACTCATGTAAACAGTGTGGGAGAAAGCGCAGGTCACCCACTCATGTAAACAGTGTGGGAGAAAGCGCAGGTCACCCACTCATGTAAACAGTGTGGGAGAAAGCGCAGGTCACCCACTCATGTAAACAGTGTGGGAGAAAGCGCAGGTCACCCACTCATGTAAACAGTGTGGGAGAAAGCGCAGGTCACCCACTCATGTAAACAGTGTGGGAGAAAGCGCAGGTCACCCACTCATGTAAACAGTGTGGGAGAAAGCGCAGGTCACCCACTCATGTAAACAGTGTGGGAGAAAGCGCAGGTCACCCACTCATGTAAACAGTGTGGGAGAAAGCGCAGGTCACCCACTCATGTAAACAGTGTGGGAGAAAGCGCAGGTCACCCACTCATGTAAACAGTGTGGGAGAAAGCGCAGGTCACCCACTCATGTAAACAGTGTGGGAGAAAGCGCAGGTCACCCACTCATGTAAACAGTGTGGGAGAAAGCGCAGGTCACCCACTCATGTAAACAGTGTGGGAGAAAGCGCAGGTCACCCACTCATGTAAACAGTGTGGGAGAAAGCGCAGGTCACCCACTCATGTAAACAGTGTGGGAGAAAGTGCAGGTCACCCACTCATGTAAACATGTAACCCACAGTGTGGGAGAAAGCGCAGGTCACCCACTCATTTAAACAGTGTGGGAGAAAGTGCAGGTCACCCACTCATGTAAACAGTGTGGGAGAAAGCGCAGGTCACCCACTCATGTAAACAGTGTGGGAGAAAGTGCAGGTCACCCACTCATGTAAACAGTGTGGGAGAAAGCGCAGGTCACCCACTCATGTAAACAGTGTGGGAGAAAGCGCAGGTCACCCACTCATGTAAACAGTGTGGGAGAAAGCGCAGGTCACCCACTCATGTAAACAGTACGTAAAAAATTTTTTTATAATCATAAACGTTATTTTTAAAGGGGTTGACTGGTAAGCCAGTGGAAGGCCTCAATTATATGATCAAAGCTGTGGGTCGTCCCGCCAGTGCGGCGGGAGATTCATCTGTGGAAATCTGTATTTGTGGTCAGAGTGGTGACCCACTCTAACCTCCCTATGGTGTATAAACAGACCTGGTTGAATCAGTCTTATTGTAGACAGCTGACCCAGTGGTTCACACAACGGCCTGGAGTTTCACCACTCACTCACCATGGGTTGGAATCCCACCTGTTCCGTGGTTTGTTTGCAATCCTAATATTACGACTTCGTGAGTCATTCCTAGACATGTTTTAATGTCGCTCTCTAACCTCGTTTATTTTTTTTTTTTGGTCACTCTTTTACGAATGTTTGATGATCCGTCACTAAGAATTCTGTTTATGTTATCCCCCGTCATCCAGGGATGTTGGGAACAAGGTCATTAACGCGGGTCACAGGTCACGTCAACACGACAGTTATTCCAGGAATTTGGTCCTCGTTATCGTACACAAGTGTTAAAAGTTTGAAGCCGATTGGATGAAGCGTTCCTGAGCTATGAGCGAAATAAAATGGCAAAGTTGAAGGAAGGAATTCAGGTAATGTCTTAAAGATCATCTGTCAACGATAACTTATAATAAAAAGAACAAAATTAACTAATAAACGAGGATAATCGAGCAGGTGATGTAAAACAGATGCTCAGGATTCCAGAGGCAGGATTAATCCTTACCAGGGAAACAACAGGATTCTAGAGGCAGGATTAATCCTTACCAGGGAAACAACAGGATTCCAGAGGCAGGATTAATCCTTACCAGGAAAACAACAGGATTCTAGAGGCAGGATTAATCCTTACCAGGGAAACAACAGGATTCTAGAGGCAGGATTAATCCTTACCAGGAAAACAACAGGATTCCACAGGCAGGATTAATCCTTACCAGGGAAAAATAGGATTCCACAGGGAAGATTAATCCTTACCAGGAAAAAATAGAATTCTAGAGGCAGGATTAATCCTTAACAGGAAAAAATAGGATTCCAGAGGCAAGATTAATCCTTACCAGGAAAGAACAGGATTCCAGAGACAGGATTAATTCTTATCTAGGAGCGAGGAGGGCGGGGCAGCTGGAGTTTGGAGAAATCCTTCCACTTAATTTGCTATAGTGGTGCAGCAGTTCCTGGAACCCCAGAGGATGTGGCACTTCCAGGAATACCCCACCCAGGGGTGTCAGGGGTGCCAAAGGTTCCAGGGGTGAAAGGGATGAAAGGGGTGCCAGAAGTGCCAGGGGTTACTGGGGTTCCTGGGATGAAAGGGGTGCCAGGGGTTACTAGGGTTCCAAGGGTGACAGGGTGCCAAGGAAGACCGGGGTTCCAGGAGTTTCCGGGGTTCCTGGAGTGCTCAGAGGGAAGATAATTATATCTTTTAGTAATGACTGTCTGTAAAAGTCTGCGCATCAGTGATGCAACGTCAGGGTACTAGTAACAGGTGTCTGTTGAGTCTGCTACAGATGTCTGTTGTATCTGTAACAGGTGTCTGTCGAGTCTGTAACAGGAGTCTGCTGTGTCTGTAACAGGTGTCTGTTGTGTCTGTAACAGGTGTCTGTTGAGTCTGTAACAGGTGTCTGTTGAGTCGGTAACTGGTGTCTGTTGAGTAGGTAACAGGTGTCTGTTGTCTGTAACAGGTGTTTGTTGAATCTGTAACAGGTGACTGTTGAGTCTGTAACAGGTGTCTGTTGTGTATATAACAGGTGTCTGTTGTGTAACAGGTGTATGTTGTGTCTGTTGTATTTGCAACAGGTGTCTGTTGAGTTGGTAACTGGTGTCTGTTGAGTCTGTAACAAGTGTCTGTTGTGTAACAGGTGTCTGTGTATCTGTAACTGGTGTCTGTTGTGTCTGTAACTGGTGTCTGTACAAGGTGTCTGTTGTATCTGTAACTGGTGTCTGTACCAGGTGCCTGTTGAATCTGTAACTAATGTCTGTTGTGTCTGTAACAGGTGTCTATTGTATCTGTAACTGGTGTCTGTTGAGTCAGTAACAGATGTTTGTTGTATCTGTAACAGGTGTCTGTTGTGTTTGTAATAGGTGTCTGTTGAGTCTGTAACAGGTGTCTGTTGAGTCTGTAACAGGTGTCTGTTGAGTCGGTAACTGGTGTCTGTTGAGTAGGTAACAGGTGTCTGTTGTCTGTAACAGGTGTTTGTTGAATCTGTAACAGGTGACTGTTGAGCTATAATTGACTCTAGCAACTTGCCTACAATTGAGGTCAGGCTTATTGGGCGGTAATTTGACAGGTGTCTGTTGTGTATATAACAGGTGTCTGTTATGTATGTAACAGGTGTATGTTGTGTCTGTTGTATTTGTAACAGGTGTCTGTTGAGTCGGTAACTGGTGTCTGTTGAGTCTGTAACAAGTGTCTGTTGTGTAACAGGTGTCTGTGTATCTGTAACTGGTGTCTTTTGTGTCTGTAACTGGTGTCTGTGCAAAATGTCTGTTGTATCTGTAACTGGTGTCTGTACCAGGTATAAATAAATAACAAAACGGCACAATACCGTGACTGGAACGATACACAAATAACCCGCACATAAAAGAGAGAAGCTTACGACGACGTTTCGGTCCGACTTGGACCATTGACAAAGTCACACTGGTGCCTGTTGCATCTGTAACTAATGTCTGTTGTGTCTGTAACAGGTGTCTATTGTATCTGTAACTGGTGTCTGTTGAGTCAGTAACGGATGTCTGTTGTGTCTGTAACAGGTGTCTGTTGTGTTTGTAACAGGTGTCTGTTAAGTCTGTAACAGATGTCTGTTGTGTCTGTAACAGGTGTCTGTTGTGTTTGTAACAGGTGTCTGTTGAGTCTGTAACAGGTGTTTGTTGAGTCTGTAACAGGTGTCTAATGAGTCTGTAACAGGTGTCTGTTGTATTTGTAACAGGTGTCTGTTGAGTCTGTAACTGGTGCCTGTTGAGTCGGTAACATGTGTCTGTTGAGTCTGTAACAGGTGTCTGTTGAGTCGGTAACAGGTGTCTGATGAGTCTGTAACAGGTGTCTGTTGTGTCTGTAACAGGTGTCTGTTGTGTTTGTAACAGGTGTCTGTTGAGTCGGTAACTGGTGTCTGTTGAGTCTGCAACAGGTGTCTGTTGTCTGTAACACGTGTCTGTTGAATCTGTAAAAGGTGACTGTTGAGTCTGTAACAGGTGTTTGTTGTATATGTAACAGGTGTCTGTTTTGTCTGCTGCAGGTGTTTGTTGTATTTGTAACAGATGTCTGTTGTGTCTGTAACAGGTGTCTGTTGTGTTTGTAACAGGTGTCTTTTGAGTCTGTAACAAGTGTTTGTTGAGTCTGTAACAGGTGTCTAATGAGTCTGTAACAGGTGTCTGTTGTATTTGTAACAGGTGTCTGTTGAGTCTGTAACTGGTGTCTGTTGAGTCGGTAACATGTGTCTGTTGAGTCTGTAACAGGTGTCTGTTGAGTCGGTAACAGGTGTCTGTTGAGTCTGTAACAGGTGTCTGTTGAGTCTGTAACAGGTGTCTGTTGAGTCTGTAACAGGTGTCTGTTGTGTTTGTAACAGGTGTCTGTTGAGTCGGTAAATGGTGTCTGTTGAGTCTGCAACAGGTGTCTGTTGTCTGTAACACGTGTCTGTTGAATCTGTAAAAGGTGACTGTTGAGTCTGTAACAGGTGTTTGTTGTATATGTAACAGGTGTCTGTTTTGTCTGCAAATGGTGTTTGTTGTATTTGTAACAGGTGTCTGTTGAGTCTGTAACAGGTGTCTATTGCGTCTGTAACAGGTGTCTGTTGAGTCGGTAACTGGTGTCTGTTGAGTCTGTAACAGGTGTTTGTGTATCTGTAACTGGTGTCTGTTGTGTCTGTAAATGGTGTCTGTATAAGGTGTCTGTTGTATCTGTAACCTGTGTTTGTACCAGGTTCCTGTATTATTTGTAACTGGTGTCTGTTGTGTCCGTAACAGGTGTCTATTGTATCTGTAACTGGTGTCTGTTGAATCTGTAACAGGTGTTTGTTGTGTCTGTAACAGGTGTCTATTGAGTCTTTAACAGGTGTCTGTTGAGACTGTAACAGGTGTCTGTTGCGTCTTTAACAGGTGTCTGTTGTATATGTAACAGATGTCTGTTGAATCTGTAACTGGTGTCTGTTGAGTCTGTAACAGGTGTCTGTTGTGTCTGTAACAGGTGTCCGTTGAATCTGTAACAGGTGTCTGTTGAATCTGTAACAGGTGTCTGCTGTGTCTGCAACAGGTGTCTGCTACAGGTGTCTGTTGTATCTGTAACATGTGTCTGTTGAGTCTGTAACAGGTGTCTATTGTGTCTGTATCAGGTGCCTGTTGAGTCGGTAACAGGTGTCTGTTGAGTCTGTAACAGGTGTCTGTTTTGTAACAGGTGTCTCTGTATCTGTAACTGGTGTCTGTACCAGGTGTCTGTTGAGTCTGTAACAGGTGTCTGTTGAGTCTGTAACAGGTGTCTGTTGTGTTTGTAACAGTTGTCTGTTGAATCTGCAAGAGATGTCTCTGAGTCTGTAACAGGTGTCTGTTGTGTCTGTAACAGGTGTCTGTTGAATCTGTAACAGGTGTTTGTTGTATATGTAACAGGTATCTGTTGTGTTTGTAACAGATGTCTTGAGTCTGTAACAGGTGTCTGTTGAGCCGGTAGCTGATGTCTATAACAGGTGTCTGTTGTGTCTGTAACAGGTGTCTGTCATCAGTGTATTTACAACCTCTCGACCACACAAAAGCGTATGGTCGAGAGGTGCCAGGAGAGCTCTCGTTGTAGCGACCTTTTGCTCTGCACAGAGTTCTTGACAGAGTTAACGAAATATAGAGCGCAAGATGGGAGCTGATACAGAGTTGACTGTTATCCAGCTGTCTAAGATGGCTTAACAATCATTACCTAGGAAGAAATGATAGTAACAGCAGGGTCAACGATAGTAACAGTAAGGTCAACGATAGTAACAGCAGGGTCAACGATAGTAACAGCAAGGTCAACGATAGTAACAGCAGGGTCAACAATAGTAGCAGCAGGGTCAACGACAGTAGCAGTAGGGTCAACGGTAATAGCAGCAGGGTCAGCGATTGTAGCAGCAGGGTCAACGATACTAATAGTAGGGTTAATGATAGAAACAGCAGGGTTAATTACAGGAACAGCAGGGTTAGCAGGGTTAATGATAATAACAGCAGGAACAGCAGGGTCAGTAGGGTCAATGATAGGAACAGCAGGATTAGCAGGGTCAACGATAGTAAGAGCAGGGTAAATGACAGGAACAGCAGAGTCAACGACAGTAACAGCACAGTTAATGATAGAAACAGCAGGGTCAGCAGGGTCAACGATAGCAGGAGCATGGTCAATGATAGGAACAACATGGCCAGCAGGATCAATGACATTAAGAGCCGGATTAACGATAGGAAGAGACGAATTAACAATAGGAAGGGCTGGATCAACGATGGTAAGAGCCGGATTAACGATGGGAAGAGCCGGATAAACTATGGGAAGGGCCAGATTATCGATAGGAAGAGCCGGATTAACGATGAGAAACAGCAGGGTTAACGATAGGACACTTCGTCCCCAGTTTAACGCGTCTATGACACGAAAAGAGCAAGTGTTCTGATATCACCATCCTGGCAATAGTGACACCTTCATCACAGTCATGCCAGTCATCACCTGAACTTACAGAGGCACAAGACAATCGACCCAGCAGTCAGAACTCAATCACACCCAAGACAACATGACGTAGACTACCTACTTGTGTGTGACGTGTTATTTCTACTCTCAACAGTTCAGAGTGATGGTCCTTGTTCCTAGAGGCAGTCACCAGCTACGTCCTCACCGGACATAGAATTTACACCAGATAGCCAGTGCTTAAAGAGGATAAATTTGCTTGTAACAGATAAGTGAACTGGAAATCTAAATCCAGAGGTGCATAGTTGGATATATTACTTCCAGGTTATACTACTTCAAGGATATATTACATCTTCAGAGATATATTACTTCCAGGTTATACTACTTCAAGGATATATTACATCTTCAGAGATACATTACTTCCTCAGATTAATTTTAAGTATTATATCAGTATAACAACAGTATGACACCAGTATAATACCAGTATAACATCCGTATAATACCAGTATAACACCAGTATAATACCAGTATAACATCCGTATAATACCATCTACACAACTGATGCACTTTTATAAGGAGTTTCAGCCACTAATAATGGAAAAGAAATGAGAGAAAATTTGCAAGACCCTTGTGAGTCAGTGCTGAAACCTTACGTCATACCAGAAGAGGTGATGATCCAAATAGCTTTATATCACATCTGCCCATCCTAAAAATCAAATATCTGACATAGTCACAATTCCCCCAGAACTGGAAATGGAAATAGAAAACCTGCCTACGCATGCAACACCTGGGCCGGATTCAAGGAACTCTTTATTTACAAAATTTAGAACGACACTAGCAGGAGCACTCAGTAGGCTTCTGGGAATTTCAATCTAGGCGAAATCCCAGAAACTTTTAAAAATTGCAGACTTACATAGCTCCTCTGCACAAAGGAGTAGGTAGATCCATTGCAGAGAAATAACTACAGACTGTTAGCACTACCACCACCGATTATAAGAATCTTTAAATGATCGGTGAGATACAGCTGCCAGGGCTACTCCTTGCACTCAGGTACAGCTGCCAGGGCTACTCCTTGCACTCAGGTACAGCTGCCAGGGCTACTCCTTGCACTCAGGTACAGCTGCCAGGGTTACTCCTTGCACTCAGGTACAGCTGCCAGGGCTACTCCTTGCACTCAGGTACAGCTGCCAGGGCTACTCCTTGCAATCAGGTACAGCTGCCAGGGCTACTCCTTGCAATCAGGTACAGCTGCCAGGGCTACTACTTGCACTCAGGTACAGCTGCCAGGGCTACTCCTTGCACTCAGGTACAGCTGCCAGGGCTACTCCTTGCACTCAGGTACAGCTGCCAGGGCTACTCCTTGCAATCAGGTACAGCTGCCAGGGCTACTCCTTGCAATCAGGTACAGCTGCCAGGGCTACATCTTGCACTCAGGGACAGCTGCCAGGGCTACTACTTGCACTCAGGTACAGCTGCCAGGGCTACCCTTGCACTCAGGTACAGCTGCCAGGGTTACTCCTTGCACTCAGGTACAGCTGCCAGGGCTACCATTGCACTCAGGTACAGCTGCCAGGGTTACTCTTTGAACTCAGGTACAGCTGCCAGGGCTACCCTTGCACTCAGGTACAGCTGCCAGGGTTACTCCTTGCACTCAGGTACAGCTGCCAGGGCTACCCTTGCACTCAGGTACAGCTGCCAGGGCTACTCCTTGCACTCAGGTACAGCTGCCAGGGCTACTCCTTGCACTCAGGTACAGCTGCCAGGGCTACCCTTGCACTCAGGTACAGCTTCCAGGGTTACTCCTTGCACTCAGGTACAGCTGTAAGGGCTACCCTTGCACTCAGGTACAGCTGCCAGGGTTACTCCTTGAACTCAGGTACAGCTGCCAGGGTTACTCCTTGCACTCAGGTACAGCTGCCAGGGTTACTCCTTGCACTCAGGTACAGCTGCCAGGGTTACTCCATGCACTCAGGTACAGCTGCCAGGGCTGCTCCTTGCACTCAGATACAGCTGCCAGGGCTACTCCTTGCACTCAGGTACAGCTGCCAGGGCTACCCTTGCACTCAGGTACAGCTGCCAGGGCTACTCCTTGCACTCAGGTACAGCTGCCAGGGCTACTCCTTGCACTCAGGTACAGCTGCCAGGGCTACCCTTGCACTCAGGTACAGCTGCCAGGGCTACTCCTTGCAATCAGGTACAGCTGCCAGGGCTACATCTTGCACTCAGGTACAGCTGCCAGGGCTACTGCTTGCACTCAGGTACAGCTGCCAGGGCTACTCCTTGCAATCAGGTACAGCTGCCAGGGTTACTCCTTGCACTCAGGTACAGCTGCCAGGGCTACTCCTTGCACTCAGGTACAGCTGCCAGGGCTACCCTTGCACTCAGGTACAGCTGCCAGGGCTACTCCTTGCACTCAGGTACAGCTGCCAGGGCTACTCCTTGCACTCAGGTACAGCTGCCAGGGGTACTCCTTGCACTCAGGTACAGCTGCCAGGGCTACTCCTTGCAATCAGGTACAGCTGCCAGGGTTACTCCTTGCACTCAGGTACAGCTGCCAGGGCTACTCCTTGCACTCAGGTACAGCTGCCAGGGCTACCCTTGCACTCAGGTACAGCTGCCAGGGCGACTCCTTGCACTCAGGTACAGCTGCCAGGGCTACTCCTTGCACTCAGGTACAGCTGCCAGGGCTACCCTTGCACTCAGGTACAGCTGCCAGGGCTACTCCTTGCAATCAGGTACAGCTGCCAGGGCTACATCTTGCACTCAGGTACAGCTGCCAGGGCTACTGCTTGCACTCAGGTACAGCTGCCAGGGCTACTCCTTGCAATCAGGTACAGCTGCCAGGGCTACATCTTGCACTCAGGTACAGCTGCCAGGGCTACTCCTTGCACTCAGGTACAGCTGCCAGGGCTACTCCTTCCACTCAGGTACAGCTGCCAGGGCTACCCTTGCACTCAGGTACAGCTGCCAGGGTTACTCCTTGCACTCAGGTACAGCTGCCAGGGCTACTCCTTGCACTCAGGAACAGCTGCCAGGGCTACTCCTTGCACTCAGGTACAACTGCCAGGGCTATTCTTACACTCAGGTACAGCTGCCAGGACTACTCCTTGCACTCAAGTACAGCTGCCAGGGCTATTCTTACACTCGGATACAGCTGCCAGGGCTACTCCTTGCACTCAGGGACAGCTGCCAGGGCTACTCCTTGCACTCAGGTACAGCTGCCAGGGCTACTCCTTGCACTCAGGTACAGCTGCCAGGGCTACTCCTTGCACTCGGGTACAGCTGCCAGGGCGACTCCTTGCACTCAGGTACAGCTGTCAGGGCTACTCCTTGCACTCAGGTACAGCTGCCAGGGCTACTCCTTGCACTCAGGTACAGCTGCCAGGGCTACTTCTTGCACTCAGGTACAGCTGTCAGGGCTACTCTTTACACTCAGGTACAGCTGCCAGGGCTACTCCTTGCAGTAAGGTACAGCTGGCAGGGCTACTCCTTGCACTTAGGTACAGCTGCCAGGGCGACTCCTTGCACTCAGGTACAGCTGTCAGGGCTACACCTTGCACTCAGGTACAGCTGTCAGGGCTACTCCTTGCACTCAGGTACAGCTGTCAGGGCTACTCCTTGCACTCAGGTACAGCTGCCAGGGCGACTCCTTGCACTCAGGTACAGCTGTCAGGACTACTCCTTGCACTCAGGTACAGCTGCCAGGGCTACTCCTTGCAGTCAGGTACAGCTGGTAGGGCTACTCCTTGCACTCAGGTACAGCTGCCAGGGCGACTCCTTGCACTCAGGTACAGCTGGCAGGGCTACTCCTTGCACTCAGGTACAGCTGTCAGGGCTACTCCTTGCACTCAGGTACAGCTGTCAGGGCAACTCCTTGCAGTAAGGTACAGCTGCCAGGGCTACTCCTTGCACTCAGGGACAGCTGCCAGGGCTACTCCTTGCACTCAGGTACAGCTGCCAGGGCTACTCCTTGCACTCAGGTACAGCTGCCAGGGCTACTCCTTGCACTCGGGTACAGCTGCCAGGGCGACTCCTTGCACTCAGGTACAGCTGTCAGGGCTACTCCTTGCACTCAGGTACAGCTGCCAGGGCTACTCCTTGCACTCAGGTACAGCTGCCAGGGCTACTTCTTGCACTCAGGTACAGCTGCCAGGGCTACTCCTTACACTCAGGTACAGCTGCCAGGGCTACTTTTTGCACTCAGGTACAGCTGTCAGGGCTACTCCTTGCAGTCAGGTACAGCTGCCAGGGCTACTCCTTGCACTCAGGTACAGCTGTCAGGGCTACTCCTTGCACTCAGGTACAGCTGTCAGGGCTACTCCTTGCACTCAGGTACAGCTGTCAGGGCTACTCCTTGCAGTAAGGTACAGCTGCCAGGGCTACTCCTTGCACTCAGGGACAGCTGCCAGGGCTACTCCTTGCACTCAGGTACAGCTGCCAGGGCTACTCCTTGCACTCAGGTACAGCTGCCAGGGCTACTCCTTGCACTCGGGTACAGCTGCCAGGGCGACTCCTTGCACTCAGGTACAGCTGTCAGGGCTACTCCTTGCACTCAGGTACAGCTGCCAGGGCTACTCCTTGCACTCAGGTACAGCTGCCAGGGCTACTTCTTGCACTCAGGTACAGCTGTCAGGGCTACTCCTTACACTCAGGTACAGCTGCCAGGGCTACTTCTTGCACTCAGGTACAGCTGTCAGGGCTACTCCTTGCACTCATGTACAGCTGTCAGGGCTACTCCTTGCACTCAGGTACAGCTGCCAGGGCGACTCCTTGCACTCAGGTACAGCTGTCAGGACTACTCCTTGCACTCAGGTACAGCTGCCAGGGCTACTCCTTGCAGTCAGGTACAGCTGGTAGGGCTACTCCTTGCACTCAGGTACAGCTGCCAGGCCTACTTCTTGCACTCAGGTACAGCTGTCAGGGCTACTCCTTACACTCAGGTACAGCTGCCAGGGCTACTTCTTGCACTCACGTACAGCTGTCAGGGCTACTCCTTGCACTCATGCACAGCTGCCAGGGCTACTCCTTGCACTCAGGTACAGCTGTCAGGGCTACTCCTTGCACTCAGGTACACCTGTCAGGGCTACTCCTTGCACTCAGGTACAGCTGTCAGGGCTACTCCTTGCAGTAAGGTACAGCTGCCAGGGCTACTCCTTGCACTCAGGGACAGCTGCCAGGGCTACTCCTTGCACTCAGGTACAGCTGCCAGGGCTACTCCTTGCACTCAGGTACAGCTGCCAGGGCTACTCCTTGCACTCGGGTACAGCTGCCAGGGCGACTCCTTGCACTCAGGTACAGCAGTCAGGGCTACTCCTTGCACTCAGGTACAGCTGCCAGGGCTACTCCTTGCACTCAGGTACAGCTGCCAGGGCTACTTCTTGCACTCAGGTACAGCTGTCAGGGCTACTCCTTACACTCAGGTACAGCTGCCAGGGCTACTTCTTGCACTCAGGTGCAGCTGTCAGGGCTACTCCTTGCACTCATGTACAGCTGTCAGGGCTACTCCTTGCACTCATGTACAGCTGCCAGGGCGACTCCTTGCACTCAGGTACAGCTGTCAGGACTACTCCTTGCACTCAGGTACAGCTGCCAGGGCTACTCCTTGCAGTCAGGTACAGCTGGTAGGGCTACTCCTTGCACTCAGGTACAGCTGCCAGGGCGACTCCTTGCACTCAGGTACAGCTGTCAGGGCTACTCCTTGCACTCAGGTACAGCTGTCAGGGCTACTCCTTGCACTCAGGTACAGCTGTCAGGGCTACTCCTTGCACTCAGGTACAGCTGCCAGGGCTACTCCTTGCACTCAGGTACAGCTGCCAGGGCTACTCCTTGCACTCAGGTACAGCTGCCAGGGCTACTCCTTACACTCAGGTACAGCTGCCAGGGCGACTCCTTGCACTCAGGTACAGCTGTCAGGGCTACTCCTTGCACTCAGGTACATCTGCCAGGGCTACTCCTTGAACTCAGGTACAGCTGCCAGGGCTACTTCTTGCACTCAGGTACAGCTGCCAGGGCTACTCCTTACACTCAGGTACAGCTGCCAGGGCTACTTCTTGCACTCAGGCACAGCTGTCAGGGCTACTCCTTACACTCAGGTACAGCTGCCAGGGCTACTCCTTGCACTCAGGTACAGCTGCCAGGGCTACTTCTTGCACTCAGGTACAGCTGTCAGGGCTACTCCTTACACTCAGGTACAGCTGCCAGGGCTACTCCTTGAAGTCAGGTACAGCTGCCAGGGCTACTTCTTGCACTCAGGTACAGCTGTCAGGGCTACTCCTTACACTCAGGTACAGCTGCCAGGGCTACTCCTTGCAGTCAGGTACAGCTGGAATGGCTACTGCTTGCACTCAGGTACAGCTGCCAGGGCTACTCCTTGCACTCAAGTACAGCTGCCAGGGCTACTCCTTGCACTCAGGTACAGCTGCCAGGGCTACTCCTTGCACTCAGGTACAGCTGTCAGGGCTACTCCTTGCACTCAGGTACAGCTGCCAGGGCTAACCTTGCACTCAGGTACAGCTGCCAAGGCTACTCCTTGCACTCATGTACAGCTGCCAGGGCTACTCCTTGCACTCAGGTACAGCTGCCAGGGCTACTCCTTGCACTCAGGTACAGCTGCCAGGGCTACTCCTTGCACTCAGGTACAGCTGCCAGGGTTACTCCTTGCACTCAGGTACAGCTGCCAGGGCTACTCCTTGCACTCAGGTACAGCTGTCAGGGCTACTCCTTGCACTCAGGTACAGCTGGCAGGGCTACTCCTTGCACTCAGGTACAGCTGTCAGGGTTATTCTTACACTCAGATACAGCTGCCAGGGCTACTCCTTGCACTCAGGTACAACTGCCAGGGCTACTTCTTGCACTCAGGTACAGCTGTCAGGGCTACTCCTTACACTCAGGTACAGCTGCCAGGGCTACTCCTTGCACTCAGGTACAGCTGCCAGGGTTACTCCTTGCACTCAGGTACAGCTGCCAGGGCTACTCCTTGCACTCAGGTACAGCTGCCAGGGTTACTCCTTGCACTCAGGTACAGCTGCCAGGGCTACTCCTTGCACTCAGGTACAGCTGTCATGGCTACACCTTGCACTCAGGTACAGCTGCCAGGGCTACTCCTTGCACTCAAGTACAGCTGCCAGGGCTACTCCTTGCACTCAAGTACAGCTGCCAGGGTTACTCCTTGCACTCAGGTACAGCTGCCAGGGCTACTCCTTGCACTCAGGTACAGCTGCCAGGGCTACTCCTTGCACTCAGGTACAGCTGCCAGGGCTACTCCTTGCACTCAGGTACAGCTGCCAGGGCTACTCCTTGCACTCAGATACAGCTGCCAGGGCTACTCCTTGCACTCAGGTACAGCTGCCAGGGCTAGTCCTTGCACTCAGGTACAGCTGCCAGGGCTACATCTTGCACTCAGGTACAGCTGCCAGGGCTACTCCTTGCTCTCAAGTACAGCTGCCAGGGCTACATCTTGCACTCAGGTACAGCTGTCAGGGCTACTCCTTGCACTCAGGTACAGCTGCCAGGGCTACTCCTTGCACTCAGGTACAGCTGTCAGGGCTACTCCTTGCACTCAGGTACAGCTGTCAGGGCTACTCCTTGCACTCAGGTACAGCTGTCAGGGCTACTCCTTGCAGTAAGGTACAGCTGCCAGGGCTACTCCTTGCACTCAGGGACAGCTGCCAGGGCTACTCCTTGCACTCAGGTACAGCTGCCAGGGCTACTCCTTGCACTCAGGTACAGCTGCCAGGGCTACTCCTTGCACTCGGGTACAGCTGCCAGGGCCACTCCTTGCACACAGGTACAGCTGCCAGGGCTACTCCTTGCACTCAGGTACAGCTGCCAGGGCTATTCTTGCACTCAGGTACAGCTGCCAGGGCTACTTCTTGCACTCAGGTACAGCTGCCAGGGCTACTTCTTGCACTCAGGTACAGCTGCCAGGGCTACTCCTTACACTCAGGTACAGCTGCCAGGGCTACTTCTTGCACTCAGGTACAGCTGCCAGGGCTACTCCTTGCACTCAGGTACAGCTGCCAGGGCTACTCCTTGCACTCAGGTACAGCTGCCAGGGCTACTCCTTGCACTCAGGTACAGCTGCCAGGGCTACTCCTTGCACTCAGGTACAGCTGCCAGGGCTACTCCTTGCACTCAGGTACAGCTGCCAGGGCTACTCCTTGCACTCAGGTACAGCTGCCAGGGCTACTCCTTGCACTCAGGTACAGCTGCCAGGGCTACTCCTTGCACTCAGGTACAGCTGCCAGGGCTACTCCTTGCACTCAGGTACAGCTGCCAGGGCTACTCCTTGCACTCAGGTACAGCTGCCAGGGCTACTCCTTGCACTCAGGTACAGCTGCCAGGGCTACTCCTTGCACTCAGGTACAGCTGCCAGGGCTACTCCTTGCACTCAGGTACAGCTGCCAGGGCTACTCCTTGCACTCAGGTACAGCTGGCAGGGCTACTCCTTGCACTCAGGTACAGCTGCCAGGGCTACTCCTTGCACTCAGGTACAGCTGCCAGGGCTACTTCTTGCACTCAGGTACAGCTGTCAGGGCTACTCCTTGCAGTCAGGTACAGCTGCCAGGGCTACTCCTTGCACTCAGGTACAGCTGCCAGGGCTACTCCTTGCACTCAGGTACAGCTGCCAGGGCTACTCCTTGCACTCAGGTACAGCTGCCAGGGCTACTCCTTGCACTCAGATACAGCTGCCAGGGCTACTCCTTGCACTCAGGTACAGCTGCCAGGGCTACTCCTTGCACTCAGGTACAGCTGCCAGGGCTACTCCTTACACTCAGGTACAGCTGCCAGGGCTACTCCTTGCACTCAGGTACAGCAGCCAGGGCTACTCCTTGCACTCAAGTACAGCTGCCAGAGCTACTCCTTGCACTCAGGTACAGCTGCCAGGGCTACTCCTTACACTCAGGTACAGCTGCCAGGGCTACTCCTTGCACTCAGGTACAGCTGCCAGGGCTACTCCTTACACTCAGGTACAGCTGCCAGGGCTACTCCTTGCACTCAGGTACAGCTGCCAGGGCTACTCCTTGCACTCAGGTACAGCTGCCAGAGCTACTCCTTGCACTCAGGTACAGCTGCCAGGGCTACTCCTTACACTCAGGTACAGCTGCCAGGGCTACTCCTTGCACTCAGGTACAGCTGCCAGGGCTACTTCTTACACTCAGGTACAGCTCCAGGGCTACTCCTTGCACTCAGGTACAGCTGCCAGGGCTACTCCTTGCACTCAGGTACAGCTGCCAGGGCTACTCCTTGCACTCAGGTACAGCTGCCAGGGCTACTCCTTGCACTCAGGTACAGCTGCCAGGGCTACTCCTTGCACTCAGGTACAGCTGCCAGGGCTACTCCTTGCACTCAGGTACAGCTGCCAGGGCTACTCCTTGCACTCAGGTACAGCTGCCAGGGCTACTCCTTGCACTCAGGTACAGCTGCCAGGGCTACTCCTTGCACTCAGGTACAGCTGCCAGGGCTACTCCTTGCACTCAGGTACAGCTGCCAGGGCTACTCCTTGCACTCAGGTACAGCTGCCAGGGCTACTCCTTGCACTCAGGTACAGCTGCCAGGGCTACTCCTTGCACTCAGGTACAGCTGCCAGGGCTACTCCTTGCACTCAGGTACAGCTGCCAGGGCTACTCCTTGCACTCAGGTACAGCTGCCAGGGCTACTCCTTGCACTCAGGTACAGCTGCCAGGGCTACTCCTTGCACTCAGGTACAGCTGCCAGGGCTACTCCTTGCACTCAGGTACAGCTGCCAGGACTACTCCTTGCACTCAAGTACAGCGGCCAGGGCTACTCCTTGCACTCAGGTACAGCTTGCACCAGGGCTACTCCTTGCACTCAGGTACAGCTGCCAGGGCTACTCCTTGCACTCAGGTACAGCTGCCAGGGCTTGCACTCAGGTACAGCTGGGCTACTTGCACTCTTGCACTCAGGTACAGCTGCCAGGGCTACTCCTTGCACTCAGGTACAGCTGCCAGGGCTACTTGCACTCAGGTACAGCTGCCAGGGCACTCAGGTACAGCTGCCAGGGCTACTCCTTGCACTCAGGTACAGCTGCCAGGGCTACTCCTTGCACTCAAGTACTGCTGCCAGGGCTACTCTTTGCACTCAGGTACAGCTGCCAGGGCTACTCCTTGCACTCAGGTACAGCTGCCAGGGCTTGCACTCAGGTACAGCTGCCAGGGCTACCTTGCACTCAGGTACAGCTGCCAGGGCTACTCCTTGCACTCAGGTACAGCTGCCAGGGCTACTCCTTGCACTCAGGTACAGCTGCCAGGGCTACTTCTCTTGCACTCAGGTACAGCTGCCAGGGCTACTCCTTGCACTCAGGTACAGCTGCCAGGGGTACTCCTTGCACTCAGGTACAGCTGCCAGGGCTACTCCTTGCACTCAGGTACAGCTGCCAGGGCTACTCCTTGCACTCAGGTACAGCGGCCAGGGCTACAGGTCCTTGCACTCAGGTACAGCTGTCAGGGCTACTCCTTGCACAGGGCTACTCCTTGCACTCAGGTACAGCTGCCAGGGCTACTCCTTGCACTCAGGTACAGCTGCCAGGGCTACTCCTTGCACTCAGGTACAGCTGCCAGGGCTACTCCTTGCACTCAGGTACAGCTGCCAGGGCTACTCCTTGCACTCAGGTACAGCTGCCAGGGCTACTCCTTGCACTCAGGTACAGCTGCCAGGGCTACTCCTTGCACTCAGGTACAGCTGCCAGGGCTACTCCTTGCACTCAGGTACAGCTGCCAGGGCTACTCCTTGCACTCAGGTACAGCTGCCAGGGCTACTCCTTGCACTCAGGTACAGCTGCCAGGGCTACTCCTTGCACTCAGGTACAGCTGCCAGGGCTACTCCTTGCACTCAGGTACAGCTGCCAGGGCTACATCTTGCACTCAGGTACAGCTGCCAGGGCTACTCCTTGCACTCAGGTACAGCTGCCAGGGCTACTCCTTGCACTCAGGTACAGCTGCCAGGGCTACTTCAGGTACAGCTGCCAGGGCTACTCCTTGCACTCAGGTACAGCTGCCAGGGCTACTCCTTGCACTCAGGTACAGCTGCCAGGGCTACTCCTTGCACTCAGGTACAGCTGCCAGGGCTACTCCTTGCACTCAGGTACAGCTGCCAGGGCTACTCCTTGCACTCAGGTACAGCTGCCAGGGCTACTCCTTGCACTCAGGTACAGCTGCCAGGGATACTCCTTGCACTCAGAACCAGCTGCCAGGGCTACTCCTTGGGCTGCACTCAGGTACAGCTCCTTGCACTCAGGTACAGCTGCCAGGTCTACTCCTTGCACTCAGGTACAGCTGCCAGGGCTACTCCTTGCACTCAGGTACAGCTGCCAGGGCTACTCCTTGCACTCAGGTACAGCTGCCAGGGCTACTCCTTGCACTCAGGTACACAGCTGCACTCAGGTACAGCTACTCCTTGCACTCAGGTACAGCTGCCAGGGCTACTCCTTGCACTCAGGTACAGCTGCCAGGGCTACTCCTTGGTACAGCTGCTACTCCTTGCACTCAGGTACAGCTGCCAGGGCTACTCCTTGCACTCAGGTACAGCTGCCAGGGCTACTCCTTGCACTCAGGTACAGCTGCCAGGGCTACTCCTTGCACTCAGGTACAGCTGCCAGGGCTACTCCTTGCACTCAGGTACAGCTGCTCAGGGCTACTCCTTGCACTCAGGTACAGCTGCCAGGGCTACTCCTTGCACTCAGGTACAGCTGCCAGGGCTACTCCTTGCACTCAGGTACAGCTGCCAGGGCTACTCCTTGCACTCAGGTACAGCTGCCAGGGCTACTCCTTGCACTCAGGTACAGCTGCCAGGGCTACTCCTTGCACTCAGGTACAGCTGCCAGGGCTACTCCTTGCACTCAGGTACAGCTGCCAGGGCTACTCCTTGCACTCAGGTACAGCTGCCAGGGCTACTCCTTGCACTCAGGTACAGCTGCCAGGGCTACTCCTTGCACTAAGGTACAGCTGCCACACTCCTTGCACTCAGGTACATCTGCCACGGCTACTCCTTGCACTCAGGTACATCTGCCACGGCTACTCCTTGCACTCAGGTACAGCTGCCAGGGCTACTCCTTGCACTCAGGAACAGCTGCCAGGGCTACTCCTTGCACTCAGGTACAGCTGCCAGAACTACTCCTTGCACTCAGGTACAGCTGCCAGGGCTACTCCTTGCACTCAGGTACACAGGGCTACTCCTTGCACTCAGGTACAGCTGCTACTCCTTGCACTCAGGTACAGCTGCCAGGGCTACAGCTGCACTCAGGGCTACTCCTTGCACTCAGGTACAGCTGCCAGGGCTACTCCTTGCACTCAGGTACAGCTGCCAGGGCTACTCCTTGCACTCAGGTACAGCTGCCAGGGCTACTCCTTGCACTCAGGTACAGCTGTCAGGGCTACTCCTTGCACTCAGGTACAGCTGCCAGGGCTACTCCTTGCACTCAGGTACAGCTGCCAGGGCTACTCCTTGCACTCAGGTACAGCTGCCAGGGCTACTCCTTGCACTCAGGTACAGCTGCCAGGGCTACTCCTTGCACTCAGGTACAGCTGCCAGGGCTACTCCTTGCACTCAGGTACAGCTGCTACTTCTTGCACTCAGATACAGGGCTACTCCTTGCACTCAGGTACAGCTGCCAGGGCTACTCCTTGCACTCAGGTACAGCTGCCAGGGCTACTCCTTGCACTCAGGTACAGCTGCCAGGGCTACTCCTTGCACTCAGGTACAGCTGCCAGGGCTACTCCTTGCACTCAGGTACAGCTGCCAGGGCTACTCCTTGCACTCAGGTACAGCTGCCAGGGCTACTCCTTGCACTCAGGTACAGCTGCCAGGGCTACTCCTTGCACTCAGGTACAGCTGCCAGGGCTACTCCTTGCACTCTTGCACTCAGGTACAGCTGCCAGGGCTACTCCTTGCACTCAGGTACAGCTGCCAGGGCTACTCCTTGCACTCAGGTACAGCTGCCAGGGCTACTCCTTGCACTCAGGTACAGCTGCCAGGGCTACTCCTTGCACTCAGGTACAGCTGCCAGGGCTACTCCTTGCACTCAGGTACAGCTGCCAGGGCTACATCTTGCACTCAGGTACAGCTGCCAGGGCTACTCCTTGCACTCAGGTACAGCTGCCAGGGCTATTCTTACACTCAGGTACAGCTGCCAGGGCTACTCCTTGCACTCAAGTACAGCTGCCAAGGCTACTCCTTACACTCAGGTACAGCTGCCAGGGCTACTCCTTGCACTCAGGTACAGCTGCCAGGGCTACTTCTTGCACTCAGGTACAGCTGCCAGGGCTACTCCTTGCACTCAGGTACAGCTGCCAGGGCTACTCCTTGCACTCAGGTACAGCTGCCAGGGCTACTCCTTGCACTCAGGTACAGCTGCCAGGGCTACTCCTTGCACTCAGGTACAGCTGCCAGGGCTACTCCTTGCACTCAGGTACAGCTGCCAGAGCTACTCCTTGCACTCAGGTACAGCTGCCAGGGCTACTCCTTGCACTCAGGTACAGCTGCCAGGGCTAGTACAGCTGCCAGGGCTACAGGCCAGGGCTACTCCTTGCACTCAGGTACAGCTGCCAGGGCTACTCCTTGCACTCAGGTACAGCTGCCAGGGCTACTCCTTGCACTCAGGTACAGCTGCCAGGGCTACTCCTTGCACTCAGGTACAGCTGCCAGGGCTACTCCTTGCACTCAGGTACAGCTGCCAGGGCTACTCCTTGCACTCAGGTACACAGGGCTGCACTCAGGTACAGCGGCCAGGGCAACTGCTTGCACTCAGGTACAGCTGCCAGGGCTACTCCTTGCACTCAGGTACAGCTGCCAGGGCTACTCCTTGCACTCAGGTACAGCTGCCAGGGCTACTCCTTGCACTCAGGTACAGCTGCCAGGACTACTCCTTGCACTCAGGTGCAGCTGCCAGGGCTACTCCTTGCACTCAGGTACAGCTGCCAGGGCTTCTCTTTGCACTCAGGTACAGCTGCCAGGGGCACTCAGGTACAGCTGCCAGGGCTCAGGTACAGCTCCTTGCACTCAGGTACAGCTGCCAGGGCTACTCCTTGCACTCAGGTACAGCTGCCAGGGCTACTCCTTGCACTCAGGTACAGCTGCCAGGGCTACTCCTTGCACTCAGGTACAGCTGCCAGGGCTACTCCTTGCACTCAGGTACAGCTGCCAGGGCTACTCCTTGCACTCAAGTACAGCTGCCAGGGCTACTCCTTGCACTCAGGTACAGCTGCCAGGGCTACATCTTGCACTCAGGTACAGCTGTCAGGGCTACTCCTTGCACTCAGGTACAGCTGCCAGGGCTATTCTTACACTCGGGTACAGCTGCCAGGGCTACTCCTTGCACTCAAGTACAGCTGCCAGGGCTATTCTTACACTCGGGTACAGCTGCCAGGGCTACTCCTTGCACTCAGGTACAGCTGCCAGGGCTACTCCTTGCACTCAGGTACAGCTGCCAGGGCTACTCCTTGCACTCAGGTACAGCTGCCAGGGCTACTCCTTGCACTCAGGTACAGCTGCCAGGGCTACTCCTTGCACTCAGGTACAGCTGCCAGGGCTATTCTTACACTCGAGTACAGCTGCCAGGGCTACTCCTTGCACTCAGGTACAGCTGCCAGGGCTACTCCTTGCACTCAGGTACAGCTGCCAGGGCTACTCCTTGCACTCAGGTACAGCTGCCAGGGCTACTCCTTGCACTCAGGTACAGCTGCCAGGGCTACATCTTGCACTCAGGTACAGCTGCCAGGGCTACTCCTTGCACTCAGGTACAGCTGCCAGGGCTACTCCTTGCACTCAGGTACAGCTGCCAGGGCTACTCCTTGCACTCAGGTACAGCTGCCAGGGCTATTCTTACACTCAGGTACAGCTGCCAGGGCTACTCCTTGCACTCAGGTACAGCTGCCAGGGCTACTCCTTGCACTCAGGTACAGCTGCCAGGGCTACTCCTTGCACTCAGGTACAGCTGCCAGGGCTACTCCTTGCACTCAGGTACAGCTGCCAGGGCTACTCCTTGCACTCAGGTACAGCTGCCAGGGCTACTCCTTGCACTCAGGTACAGCTGCCAGGGCTACTCCTTGCACTCAGGTACAGCTGCCAGGGCTACTCCTTGCACTCAGGTACAGCTGCCAGGGCTACTCCTTGCACTCAGGTACAGCTGCCAGGGCTACTCCTTGCACTCAGGTACAGCTGCCAGGGCTACTCCTTGCACTCAGGTACAGCTGCCAGGGCTATTCTTACACTCGGTTACAGCTGCCAGGGCTACTCCTTGCACTCAGGTACAGCTGCCAGGGCTACTCCTTGCACTCAGGTACAGCTGCCAGGGCTACTCCTTGCACTCAGGTACAGCTGCCAGGGCTACATCTTGCACTCAGGTACAGCTGTCAGGGCTACTCCTTGCACCCAGGTACAGCTGCCAGGGCTATTCTTACACTCGGGTACAGCTGCCAGGGCTAGGTACAGCTGCCAGGGCTATTCTTACACTCGGGTACAGCTGCCAGGGCTACTCATTGCACTCAGGTACAGCTGCCAGGGCTACTCCTTGCACTCAGGTACAGCTGCCAGGGCTACTCCTTGCACTCAGGTACAGCTACCAGGGCTACTCCTTGCACCTAGGTACAGCTGCCAGGGCTACTCCTTGCACTCAGGTACAGCTGCCAGGGCTACTCCTTGCACTCAGGTACAGCTGCCAGGGCTACTCCTTGCACTCAGGTACAGCTGCCAGTGCTACTCCTTGCACTCAGGTACAGCTGAAAGGGCTACTCCTTGCACTCAGGTACAGCAGCCAGGGCTACTGCTTGCACTCAGGTACAGCTGCCAGGGCTACTCCTTGCACTCAGGTACAGCTGCCAGGGCTGCCAGGGCTACTCCTTACACTCAGGTACAGCTGCCAGGGCTACTCCTTGCACTCAGGTACAGCTGCCTGGGCTACTCCTTGCACTCAGGTACAGCTGCCAGGGCTATTCTTACACTCAAGTACAGCTGCCAGGACTACTCCTTGCACTCAAGTACAGCTGCCAGGGCTATTCTTACACTCGGTTACAGCTGCCAGGGCTACTCCTTGCACTCAAGTACAGCTGCCAGGGCTACTCCTTGCACTCAAGTACAGCTGCCAGGGCTATTCTTACACTCGGTTACAGCTGCCAGGGCTACTCCTTGCACTCAGGTACAGCTGCCAGGGCTACTCCTTGCACTCAGGTACAGCTACCAGGGCTACTCCTTGCACTCAGGTACAGCTGCCAGGGCTACTCCTTGCACTCAGGTACAGCTGCCAGGGTCACTCCTTGCACTCAGGTACAGCTGCCAGGGTCACTCCTTGCACTCAGGTACAGCTGCCAGGGCTACTCCTTGCACTCAGGTACAGCTGCCAGGGCTACTCCTTGCACTCAGGTACAGCTGTCAGGGCTACTCCTTGCACCCAGGTACAGCTGCCAGGGCTATTCTTACACTCGGGTACAGCTGCCAGGGCTACTCCTTGCACTCAAGTACAGCTGCCAGGGCTATTCTTACACTCGGGTACAGCTGCCAGGGCTACTCCTTGCACTCAGGTACAGCTGCCAGGGTCACTCCTTGCACTCAGGTACAACTGCCAGGGTTACTCCTTGCACTCAGGTACAGCTGCCAGGGTCACTCCTTGCACTCAGGTACAGCTGCCAGGGTCACTCCTTGCACTCAGGTACAGCTGCCAGGGCTACTCCTTGCACTCAGGTACAGCTGCCAGGGCTACTCCTTGCACTCAGGTACAGCTGCCAGGGCTACTCCTTGCACTCAGGTACAGCTGCCAGTGTCACTCCTTGCACTCAGGTACAGCTGCCAGGGCTACTCCTTGCACTCAGGTACAGCTGCCAGGGCTACTCCTTGCACTCAGGTACAGCTGCCAGGGCTATTCTTACACTCAAGTACAGCTGCCAGGACTACTCCTTGCACTCAAGTACAGCTGCCAGGGCTATTCTTACACTCGGTTACAGCTGCCAGGGCTACTCCTTGCACTCAAGTACAGCTGCCAGGGCTACTCCTTGCACTCAAGTACAGCTGCCAGGGCTATTCTTACACTCGGTTACAGCTGCCAGGGCTACTCCTTGCACTCAGGTACAGCTGCCAGGGTCACTCCTTGCACTCGGGTACAGCTGCCAGGGCTACTCCTTGCACTCAGGTACAGCTGCCAGGGCTACTCCTTGCACTCGGGTACAGCTGCCAGGGCTACTCCTTGCACTCGGGTACAGCTGCCAGTGTCACTCCTTGCACTCAGGTACAGCTGCCAGGGCTACTCCTTGCACTCAGGTACAGCTGCCAGTGTCACTCCTTGCACTCAGGTACAGCTGCCAGGGTCACTCCTTGCACTCAGGTACAGCTGCCAGGGTTACTCCTTGCACTCAGGTACAGCTGTCAGGGATATTCTTACACTCAGGTACAGCTGCCAGGGTTACTCCTTGCACTCAGGTACAGCTGCCAGGGCTACTCCTTGCACTCAGGTACAGCTGCCAGGGCTACTCCTTGCACTCAGGTACAGCTGCCAGGGCTACTCCTTGCACTCGGGTACAGCTGCCAGGGTCACTCCTTGCACTCAGGTACAGCTGCCAGGGCTACTCCTTGCACTCAGGTACAGGAAGCTAAGATTATTATACTATTAAGAATACCTCCATCAGATCGCCCAGCAACCGAAACACATCTACGTTTATTTACAATATACCGTCTTGCATGAGAAATAAAATTTCCCTTCCCTGAATTTTTCGTATTTCTAGGTATACGTTGTATCTTCTGCATATGTACGCCACTTACGAAGTTCCTCCCGCCCGTCAGTAAAGTACACGTGTAGGTGACGTTTCCACATGTTTTATACGTGGTTTGAAACGTGTGAAACATTGGTCGTTGTTACTGATTTTCAGGGACCCAACAGACGTAAGTTACTTTGTCTGATTCTTTGGGTTATACCTGAAGTATACCTGATGAGGGTTTCGAGGGTCAGCGCCCCCCGCGTCCCGGTCTGTGACCAGGCCTCGTGGTCAATCAAGGATGTTAGTACTGGTCGCACGCAAACCGACGTATGAACAACAGCCTGGCTGATCAGGTACCTGTGCCTAAATAAACTTATTTATTCTGAGAAATATCATCGGAAAAATCTGTCAATTCTGTTTCCTGTCTACCTGCTGACACTATGCCTACCTGTTGAGGCGCAGGACCCTATGTCTACCTGCTGACACTATGCCTACCTGCTGAGGCGCAGGACCCTGTGTCTACCTGCTGACACTATGCCTACCTGCTGAGTCGCAGGACACTATGTCTACCTGCTGACACTATGCCTACCTGCTGAGGCGCAGGACCCTATGTCTACCTGCTGACACTATGCCTACCTGCTGAGGCGCAGGACCCTATGTCTACCTGCTGACACTATGCCTACCTGCTAAAACGCAGGACCCTGTGTCTACCTGCTGAGGCGCAGGACACTATGCCTACCTGCTGAGGCGCAGGACACTATGCCTACCTGCTGAGGCGCAGGACACTATGCCTACCTGCTGAGGCGCAGGACACTATGCCTACCTGCTGAGGCGCAGGACACTATGCCTACCTGCTGAGGCGCAGGACACTATGCCTACCTGCTGAGGCGCAGGACACTATGCCTACCTGCTGAGGCGCAGGACACTATGCCTACCTGCTGAGGCGCAGGACACTATGCCTACCCGCTGAGGCGCAGGACACTATGCCTACCTGCTGAGGCGCAGGACACTATGCCTACCTGCTGAGGCGCAGGACACTATGCCTACCTGCTGAGGCGCAGGACACTATGCCTACCTGTTGAGGCGCAGGACACTATGCCTACCTGCTGAGGCGCAGGACACTATGCCTACCTGCTGAGGCGCAGGACCCTGTATGCCTACCTGCTGAGGCGCAGGACACTATGCCTACCTGCTGAGGCGCAGGACACTATGCCTGAGGCGCAGGACACTATGCCTACCTGCTGAGGCGCAGGACCCTATGAGGCGCAGGACACTATGCCTACCTGCTGAGGCGCAGGACACTATGCCTACCTGTTGAGGCGCAGGACACTATGCACCTATGCCTACCTGCTGAGGCGCAGGACACTATGCCTACCTGCTGAGGCGCAGGACACTATGCCTACCTGCTGAGGCGCAGGACACTATGCCTACCTGCTGAGGCGCAGGACACTATGCCTGCTGAGGCGCAGGACACTATGCCTACCTGCTGAGGCGCAGGACACTATGCCTACCTGCTGAGGCGCAGGACACTATGCCTACCTGCTGAGGCGCAGGACACTATGCCTACCTGCTGAGGCGCAGGACACTATGCCTACCTGCTGAGGCGCAGGACACTATGCCTACCTGCTGAGGCGCAGGACACTATGTCTACCTGAGGCGCAGGACACTATGCCTACCTGCTGAGGCGCAGGACACTATGCCTACCTGTTGAGGCGCAGGACACTACCTGAGGCGCTGACACTATGCCTACCTGCTGAGGCGCAGGACACTATGCCTACCTGTTGAGGCGCAGGACCCTATGACACTACCTGCTGAGGCGCAGGACACTATGCCTACCTGCTGAGGCGCAGGACACTATGCCTACCTGCTGAGGCGCAGGACACTATGCCTACCTGCTGAGGCGCAGGACACTATGCCTACCTGCTGAGGCGCAGGACACTATGCCTACCTGCTGAGGCGCAGGACACTATGCCTACCTGCTGAGGCGCAGGACACTATGCCTACCTGCTGAGGCGCAGGACACTATGCCTACCTGCTGAGGCGCAGGACACTATGCCTACCTGCTGAGGCGCAGGACACTATGCCTACCTGCTGAGGCGCAGGACACTATACCTACCTGTTGAGGCGCAGGACACTATGCCTACCTGCTGAGGCGCAGGACACTATGCCTACCTGCTGAGGCGCAGGACACTATGCCTACCTGCTGAGGCGCAGGACACTATGCCTACCTGCTGAGGCGCAGGACACTATGCCTACCTGTTGAGGCGCAGGACACTATACCTACCTGTTGAGGCGCAGGACACTATACCTACCTGTTGAGGCGCAGGACACTATGCCTACCTGTTGAGGCGCAGGACACTATGCCTACCTGCTGAGGCGCAGGACACTATGCCTACCTGCTGAGGCGCAGGACACTATGCCTACCTGTTGAGGCGCAGGACACTATACCTACCTGTTGAGGCGCAGGACACTATACCTACCTGTTGAGGCGCAGGACACTATGCCTACCCGCTGAGGCGCAGGACACTATGCCTACCCGCTGAGGCGCAGGACACTATGCCTACCTGCTGAGGCGCAGGACACTATGCCTACCTGCTGAGGCGCAGGACACTATGCCTACCTGCTGAGGCGCAGGACACTATGCCTACCTGTTGAGGCGCAGGACACTATGCCTACCTGCTGAGGCGCAGGACACTATGCCTACCTGCTGAGGCGCAGGACACTATGCCTACCTGTTGAGGCGCAGGACACTATGCCTACCTGCTGAGGCGCAGGACACTATGCCTACCTGTTGAGGCGCAGGACACTATGCCTACCTGCTGAGGCGCAGGACACTATGCCTACCTGTTGAGGCACAGGACACTATGCCTAGGCGCAGGACACTATGCCTACCTGCTGAGGCGCAGGACACTATGCCTACCTGCTGAGGCGCAGGACACTATGCCTACCTGCTGAGGCGCAGGACACTATGCCTACCTGCTGAGGCGCAGGACACTATGCCTACCTGCTGAGGCGCAGGACACTATGCCTACCTGCTGAGGCGCAGGACACTATGCCTACCTGTTGAGGCGCAGGACACTATGCCTACCTGTTGAGGCGCAGGACACTATGCCTACCTGCTGAGGCGCAGGACGCTATGCCTACCTGCTGAGGCGCAGGACACTATGCCTACCTATTTTGTGAATGAGACGAACCACGGGCAGTACGGTACTAGGGAACGTCAACACAATTATATAGAACCTTCAGTAGGTGGCTGGGCCTCAAACACCTGTTACACTTTATAGGGAGTGCTAAGCCCTTAGGGGTCATACAGTGCGGGAATGAATGGAACGCATTTAGGTTCAATTCCTTGAATCAAGAGCCCTTCCCAGGCATCAGGGAACCTCCCTTAAGGGAGGTTATACAGCAATTATGTCAAGACCAGTCAATGTAAGACAGTTTAAGGACACAAACAAAGATTATCTAATAAAAGAAGCTTCAGAATGTGACGATAATCACGTCGTGTGTTGCCAAAATGTCTGAATTTGATTTATTATCTGATAACGAACATGTTTGAGGGTTGAAAATGTTATCTAATACCGATAAGTTGTAGAATAAGACACATATGGAACACCTGGTTATCTTTATGTTGTGAAGTTAATGGGCACAAGTGCAGCTAATGTGTTTTTTACTTTACATATTGTCGGTAATTATACCAACATTTATACAGTCTTTGTAGTTGATACCCAACTGTTGAACATGTGTCTTGTTGATACCCAACTGTTGCACATGTGTCTTGTTGATACCCAACTGTTGCACATGTGTCTTGTTGATACCCAACTGTTGCACATGTGTCTTGTTGATACCCAACTGTTGCACATGTGTCTTGTTGATACCCAACTGTTGAACATGTGTCTTGTTGATACCCAACTGTTGAACATGTGTCTTGTTGATACCCAACTGTTGAACATGTGTCTTGTTGATACCCAACTGTTGCACATGTGTCTTGTTGATACCCAACTGTTGAACATGTGTCTTGTTGATACCCAACTGTTGAACATGTGTCTTGTTGATACCCAACTGTTGCACATGTGTCTTGTTGATACCCAACTGTTGCACATGTGTCTTGATATCCAACTGTTGCACATGTGTCTTTAAACCCAACTGTTGCACATGTGTCTTGATATCCAACTGTTGCACATGTGTCTTGATATCCAACTGTTGCACATGTGTCTTGATATCCAACTGTTGCACATGTGTCTTGATATCCAACTGTTGCACATGTGTCTTATACCCAACTGTTGCACATGTGTCTCGTTGATACCCAACTGTTGCACATGTGTCTTGTTGATACCCAATTGTTGCACATGTGTCTCGTTGATACCCAACTGTTGCACATGTGTCTTGTTGATACCCAACTGTTGCACATGTGTCTTGTTGATACCCAACTGTTGCACATGTGTCTCGTTGATACCCAACTGTTGCACATGTGTCTCGTTGATACCCAACTGTTGCATATGTGTCTCGTTGATACCCAACTGTTGCACATGTGTCTTGTTGATACCAAACTGTTGCATATGTGTCTCGTTGATACCCAACTGTTGCACATATGTCTTGTTGATACCCAACTGTTGCACATGTGTCTCGTTGATACCCAACTGTTGCACATGTGTCTTGTTGATACCCAACTGTTGCGCATGTGTCTCGTTGATACCCAACTGTTGCATATGTGTCTCGTTGATACCCAACTGTTGCACATGTGTCTCGTTGATACCCAACTGTTGCACATGTGTCTTGTTGATACCCAACTGTTGCACATGTGTCTCGTTGATACCCAACTGTTGCATATGTGTCTCGTTGATACCCAACTGTTGCACATGTGTCTCGTTGATACCCAACTGTTGCACATGTGTCTCGTTGATACCCAACTGTTGAACATGTGTCTCGTTGATACCCAACTGTTGCACATGTGTCTTGTTGATACCCAACTGTTGCACATGTGTCTTGTTGATACACAACTGTTGCACATGTGTCTCGTTGATACCCAACTGTTGCACATGTGTCTTGTTGATACCCAACTGTTGCACATGTGTCTCGTTGATACCAAACTGTTGCACATGTGTCTTGTTGATACCCAACTGTTGCACATGTGTCTCGTTGATACCAAACTGTTGCACATGTGTCTTGCTGATACCCAACTGTTGCACATGTGTCTTGTTGATACCCAACTGTTGCACATGTGTCTCGTTGATACCCAACTGTTGCACATGTGTCTTGTTGATACCCAACTGTTGCACATGTGTCTTGTTGATACCCAACTGTTGCACATGTGTCTCGTTGATACCAAACTGTTGCACATGTGTCTCGTTGATACCCAACTGTTGCACATGTGTCTCGTTGATACCCAACTGTTGAACATGTGTCTCGTTGATACCCAACTGTTGCACATGTGTCTCGTTGATACCCAACTGTTGCACATGTGTCTCGTTGATACCCAACTGTTGCACATGTGTCTTGTTGATACCCAACTGTTGCACATGTGTCTCGTTGATACCCAACTGTTGCACATGTGTCTCGTTGATACCAAACTGTTGCATATGTGTCTTGTTGATACCCAGCTGTTGCACATGTGTCTCGTTGATACCCAACTGTTGCACATGTGTCTCGTTGATACCCAACTGTTGCATATGTGTCTCGTTGATACCCAACTGTTGCACATGTGTCTCGTTGATACCCAACTGTTGCATATGTGTCTTGTTGATACCCAACTGTTGCACATGTGTCTTGTTGATACCCAACTGTTGCACATGTGTCTCGTTGATACCCAACTGTTGCATATGTGTCTTATTGATACCCAACTGTTGCACATGTGTCTTGTTGATACCCAACTGTTGCATATGTGTCTCGTTGATACCCAACTGTTGCACATGTGTCTCGTTGATACCCAACTGTTGCACATGTGTCTTGTTGATACCCAACTGTTGCACATGTGTCTCGTTGATACCCAACTGTTGCACATGTGTCTCGTTGATACCCAACTGTTGCACATGTGTCTTGTTGATACCCAACTGTTGCACATGTGTCTTGTTGATACCCAACTGTTGAACATGTGTCTCGTTGATACCCAACTGTTGCACATGTGTCTTGTTGATACCCAACTGTTGCACATGTGTCTCGTTGATACCCAACTGTTGCACATGTGTCTTGTTGATACCCAACTGTTGCACATGTGTCTTGTTGATACCCAACTGTTGAACATGTGTCTTGTTGATACCCAACTGTTGCACATGTGTCTTGTTGATACCCAACTGTTGCACATGTGTCTTGTTGATACCCAACTGTTGCACATGTGTCTCGTTGATACCCAACTGTTGCACATGTGTCTTGTTGATACCCAACTGTTGCATATGTGTCTCGTTGATACCCAACTGTTGCACATGTGTCTTGTTGATACCCAACTGTTGCACATGTGTCTTGTTGATACCCAACTGTTGAACATGTGTCTCGTTGATACCCAACTGTTGCACATGTGTCTTGTTGATACCCAACTGTTGCACATGTGTCTCGTTGATACCCAACTGTTGCACATGTGTCTTGTTGATACCCAACTGTTGCACATGTGTCTTGCTGATACCCAACTGTTGCACATGTGTCTTGCTGATACCCAACTGTTGCACATGTGTCTTGTTGATACCCAACTGTTGCACATGTGTCTTACTCTCCAACTTGTGTAAGTAACGGGATGTATATAAGCTGGTATAAGGTGACAGGTAACACCACTGAGAATGTTGTGTCACAATGTTTGACAGTACTGGCTTATACAGGCTAATATATATACTGTACTTTATTATGTCCTCGGTACCTGTGTCCTCGGTACCTGTGTCCTCGGTACCTGTGTCCTCGGTACCTGTGTCCTCGGTACCTGTGTCCTCGGTACCTGTGTCCTCGGTACCTGTGTCCTCGAGACCATTGTAAACAATATTTGTGGGCACGAAACCTTCTTCAAAACTTAGTTATATTCTGTATTCCACACAGATTAGAAAGTTTCACTTATATAGTAAATCTGGTGGCGGTGCCCACTGGTGCCCCGGTGGCGGTGCCCACTGGTGCCCCGGTGGCCTGGTGGCTGAAGCTCTCGCTTCACACACGGAGGCCCCGGGTTCGATTCCCGGCGGGTGGAAACATTTCGATGTGTTTCCTTACACCTGTTGTCCTGTTCACTAGCAGAAAATAGGTACCTGGGTGTTAGTCGACTGGTGTGGGTCGCATCCTGGGGGACAAGATTGAGGACCCCAATGGAAATAAGTTAGACAGTCCTCGATGAAGCACTGACTTTGTTGGGTGGCTAACCCTCCAGGTTTAAAAATTCGAAGAAAATCTTATCTCACTGCTTCTTGCAATAATGCTTCCCTTATGTCTACATTTGTATGTAAAGTCTATAAAAATTTTTACTTTTCTATATATTGGTCCCATTTAGCCTTCCTTATCATCAACATGGGATTGTCTTTCCTTCTTGTTTCTCTCCTACACCTCGTACTAACACTGGAAAGTTTTCATCGTGATATGGATAAGATTTCCGAACATTTTACGCCACATATCCGCTGTCATCTGTCATAATCCGCGAACTCTACATCACCTTTGTTACTCTAACTTAATGCGTTTACAAAGGAACACATCATAGACATCTTCATTATATAAACATCATGTATATACAGCTACAATAAAGGATAATCTCGTATATTCCAAACCTCCGGCGTTATTACATTTTATGAATACACATGCTAATGCAAAATGATGAGAATTATGCCATAAAAGATAACATTACTATGTTGCGGCTTACCTATCAGTGGGATGGATGAACTTGCAATGCAACACAAAGGTCTAACAACTATTCCACGACTTTTGCCTGGAACTGCAAGAGTTGATTTTCATTTGAATTATATTTGTTGTCCTCCATCAGATAACTACATTAGCTGTTTCTGTTGAGGAACAGTTAATGGGAGAAGAACTTCAAGTGAATTGAATATCCAGGAGAGACGTCTATTGTTGAAAACTTTACGTAAGTGCTCGCTCAGTTACTTGACGTGTTCTGATCTTCTATATGCCCATCAGAAACAATTTAATTTGTTTCCATTAATTCTTGCAGCGTTGGAAATCAGTGAATGGAATTTACATTTATGCAACTGATAAGAACGTAAATTTACTATTATTGTTTCTACATTATCTAATGTGTTGAACAGAGCGGCTTTGACACATAGAGACTTAAATTTAGTTAATTTAAAACCGGAATAATGTGTGCCAAGTATGAGAGCTTTTGCAACCTGTCGTCTTCATGCAGACAATAAGTAAACGTGTTATTCACAATTAATTGCTGACCTTCACATTTCAGTTCAAAAAACCTTATGAAAACTTTCCTGCATGACCAAAGTTTTCAGTGTGCAGAAATGTCGTCTCAAGTTTGCTCTTTCTGTCTTTGCACTCATTTGTAAATACCTTGAATTAGGGGACCAGCCTTGGTGACGTTTACTGTCTTCACCAAATCAGTGAGCACTGATATGATCTCATCTGGCATGTTTGTAGCAGCAAGGTCAACATTGATCTACCCAGAAAACTTATGTGATCTACAAGTCCTTCATGCTTGCCTCACACTGGCCTCACTTCCTCCGTATGTATTCCAGCACAGCATGACCAGTCGAGTCCAACTCTTATGAAGATGATATTTAAATAAAACATTATACTATTGACAAGAGACTGACAAGATGCTTATCATTAACCTTTAAATAAGTAGCGAACATGAACCAAAACATTGCCCAGATTTGCAACATTGGTGGACTCGTCAATTTGCAATGAATAAAACTCGTTGGTTGCTACGACTGACGAGTTGTCAGGGAATATTTTCTGATATACTATCAGTGCGACTCTTTCACGATTTTTCTCTTTCGCTAATAAACTAAATTTTACCCAGGTATCCATTTCAGGTGCGTGACGGTATTTTGAATGACAGCTGTCAAGTCTGCTTATCAGTATATGGAGATGCTTGATTTGTGTTTCGTTATTCTAGCACTATTATAATTAATACAAAAGTAATGAACTGATGCATCACACTCATGTTTGTAGACACAAGATAACAGTAAACGTAACACTAACACAGGACAGCAACACTTAACACAGCCCAATAGAACTTAACAGTACAATAGCGCCTTAACACAATAAAGTAGCACTTAACATAGCACAGTAGCACTTAACACAGTACAGTAGCACTTAACACAGTACAATAGCGCTTTAACACAGCACAGTAGCACTTAACACAGCACAGTAGCACTTAACACAGTACAGTAGCACTTAACACAGTACAATAGCGCTTTAACACAGCACAGTAGCACTTAACACAGCACAGTAGCACTTAACACAGTACAGTAGCACTTAACACAGTACAATAGCGTCTTAACACAATACAGTAGCACTTAACACAGCACACTAGCACTTAACACAGCACAGTAGCACTTAACACAGCACAGTAGCACTTAACACAGTACAGTAGCACTTAACACAGTACAATAGCGCTTTAACACAGCACAGTAGCACTTAACACAGTACAATAGCGCTTTAACACAGTACAGTAGCACTTAACACAGTACAATAGCGCTTTAACACAGTACAGTAGCACTTAACACAGTACAGTAGCACTTAACACAGTACAATAGCGCTTTAACACAGCACAGTAGCACTTAACACAGCACAGTAGCACTTAACACAGTACAATAGCGCTTTAACACAGTACAGTAGCACTTAACACAGTACAATAGCGCTTTAACACAGTACAGTAGCACTTAACACAGTACAATAGCGCCTTAACACAATACAGTAGCACTTAACACAGCACAGTAGCACTTAACACAGTACAGTAGCACTTAACACAGTACAATAGCGCTTTAACACAGTACAGTAGCACTTAACACAGTACAATAGCGCTTTAACACAGTACAGTAGCACTTAACACAGTACAATAGCGTCTTAACACAATACAGTAGCACTTAACACAGCACACTAGCACTTAACACAGCACAGTAGCATTTAACACAGCACAGTAGCACTTAACACAGTACAGTAGCACTTAACACAGTACAATAGCGCTTTAACACAGCACAGTAGCACTTAACACAGCACAGTAGCACTTAACACAGCACAGTAGCACTTAACACAGTACAGTAGCACTTAACACAGCACAGTAGCACTTAACACAGTACAGTAGCACTTAACACAGTACAATAGCGCTTTAACACAGCACAGTAGACTTAACACAGCACAGTAGCACTTAACACAGCACAGTAGCACTTAACACAGCACAGTAACACTTAACACAGTACAATAGCGCCTTAACACAGTACAATAGCGCCTTAACATAGTACAATAGCGCCTTAACACGGTACAATAGTGCCTTAACACAGTACAACAGCGCCTTAACACAGCACAGTAGCACTTAATACAGTACAATAGCTCCTCAACACAGTACAATAGCGCCTTAACACAGTACAATAGCGCCTTAACACAGTACAATAGCACTTAACACAGTACAATAGCGCCTTAACACAGCACAATAGCACTTAACACAGTACAATAGCACCTTAACACAGCACAATAGCACTTAACACAGTACAATAGCGCCTTAACACAGCACAATAGCACTTAACACAGTACAATAGCGCCTTAACACAGTACAATAGCGCCATAACACAGTACAATAGCGCCTTAACATAGTACAATAGTGCTTTAACACAGTACAGTAGCGCCTTAACATAGTACAATAGCGCCTTAACACGGGACAATAGCTCCTTAACATAGTACAATAGTGCTTTAACACAGTACAGTAGCGCCTTAACATAGTACAATAGCGCCTTAACACAGTACAATAGCGCCTTAACACAGTACAACAGCGCCTTAACACAGCACAGTAGCACTTAATACAGTACAATAGCGCCTCAACACAGTACAATAGCGCCTTAACACAGCACAATAGCACTTAACACAGTACAATAGCGCCTTAACACAGTACAATAGCGCCATAACACAGTACAATAGCGCCTTAACATAGTACAATAGTGCTTTAACACAGTACAGTAGCGCCTTAACATAGTACAATAGCGCCTTAACACGGGACAATAGCTCCTTAACATAGTACAATAGTGCTTTAACACAGTACAATAGCTCCTTAACATAGTACAATAGTGCTTTAACACAGTACAATAGCTCCTTAACATAGTACAATAGCGCCTTAACACGGTACAATAGCGCCTTAACACAGTACAACAGCGCCTTAACACAGCACAGTAGCACTTAATACAGTACAATAACGCCTCAACACAGTACAATAGCGCCTTAATACAGTACAATAGTGCTTTAACACAGTACAGTAGCGCCTTAACATAGTACAATAGCGCCTTAACACAGTACAATAGCGCCTTAACACAGTACAATAGTGCTTTAACACAGTACAGTAGCGCCTTAACACAGTACAATAGCGCCTTAACACAGTAAAGTAGCACCTTAACACTGCAATAGCGTCTTAACACAGTACAATAGCGCCTTAAAACAGTAAAGTAGCGCCTTAACACAGTACGATAGTGCTTTAACACAGTAAAGTAGCGCCTAAATACAGTACAATAGCGTCTTAACACAGTACAATAGCGTCTTAACACAGTACAATAGCGCCTTAACACAGTACAATAGCGCCTTAACACATTCGTATATCATACCACGAGACTAAACAAAAGGAGAAACTGGTCACATATTTTTACTCAGGCATACCAATTATTATTATTATTATTATTATTTAGAGGAAGCGCTAAACTCGTAGGATTATACAGCGTCTGGGGGGGGGATCGAAGGTATTCAGGCTCAATACAGGGAACTGGAGAACAGATCCAATTCCCTAGATCAAGGGCCCCTCACGAGCATCAAGGAACCTCCCTTGAGGGCATCAAGCACGCCAAGATCTGAGAAGCATTAAAATTCAATAAATTTTGCTTCATTAGCTCAGTCTGGTGTATGTGATGAGTTGAGACTCTCGGGGAAACATAATGGTTCATTCCACCGGAGTGTTCTACAGATTTATTTAAAATAAATCACAATAACGTGATTGAAACAATTCGCACAATTACTCACACTTGTCTTGACATACATTTCTTTTCGTAAATGTGATTGTTTTGTGAATATGTCGAATACGTTTGAAATTTGATAAACACAATATTAAATAAGAATTTCACCAATAGGGAGTTTATTCTGGAGCACCAATAAAGAATTTATTCTGGCGCACCAATAAGGAATTTATTCTGGCGCACCAATAAAGAATTTATTCTGGCGCACCACTAGCAGACATGTCATACTCTGGGAACCGCTGATACATATCAGATGATGATGTACCAAGACCACTGTGATCTATATAATACAACAATAATATTATATTGGCATGTGCTAGGTAATATTTGGATTCCAAAGTATTCTTCACAATTTACTGGTTATCTATGATAATTTCAACATTTATACGGATGAGAAGACACAAATATTTTACACTTTAATGGCTACGCTTCGGTCCCGGGACCTTGGCCACTTAAAATGATGCAAGAGAATAAGAGAACACGATATATGGAGTGTAGAGAGCAGGTCACTGGTGAAGATTATCCACGTTGTCAGGACTGTTATACCTTTTATCATCTACAGTTTTACTCCTTCCTTCTGATTAGGATAATCCCTGGACTGGTGTTTGGCACTGACAACCCCTACGAGGATTGGCACCTGTAACTGGCGCTTGAGGTGGAGTCATATTCTCTGCCAAGCTAAGATAAAATGCACATACAGCAAGAAAGTCTTTATTACAGGACTTTATAATTGTTGATTCTTGCTTCAACGATGAGGATGAATAAAACAGTTTACTAAACCGATTAAATGATAAATAAAACACTGGTGCAACACTTGGGAATCTTAATTCCGGAAACGTTTCGCCCGCCAGTGGCTCCTTCAGTCCAATGCAGAGAAAGGATGAAGATGAGAACTGAAGCCACTGGCTGGCGAAACGTTACCAGAATAAAGATTCCCATTCACCTTTCCGATAAACCCTCATGTAGGTAAAGCGATGTTCATTCAGCTTTTTCGTAATACAATCAGTTATTATTATTATAACTAAACGCTAAACCCACATGGGTCACACAGCGCTACAATGCAATTAAGCCCGGCTTAAATTCGTAAATTATTATTATGATATTGAAGGGGGAGCACTAAACCCGTAAGATTATGCCGCGCCTGTGGAGGGGGGGTGGACGGTATTCAGGCTTAATTCAGGGAACTGGAGCACAGATCCAATACCCTAGATCAAGAGCCCCTCACCAGCATCAAGGAACCTCCCTTGAAGGGGGGGTACTTCCCTATCAAAGTTTAATTCCCTATTGTTGCTATACAGAAATAAATCAACCTTGCAGCACGCTAGGCTACCACAACTCTCAATTTTGTTTTCTGTTAATCTGCTGGTAAGCCGGTGTAATTCAGTACTCCACTCAGTACCCTGATATAACTTTCCACCCCAGTAACTACAATTTCCTTTCGTCTGGTGATACAGGAAGTTCCACCAGTTATCCAGGGTGTCACCTACTCATGTATCACTAAAGGCGCGTCGCCTTGTACTGGCATCACACTGGTCATAACATCTAGTATGGGCAAGATCCCACTAATATATTCTTAACCCTTGAAAATGACGCATTGTTCTAACCGATCATTTCCACTAGGTTCCAATTCTTCTCGTAAACTGCCCAGTTTGTCAGATACATGACTTTGGCCCCGACTGATTGGTTAGTAAAGTGGAGACTCACACGAGGATCGTTCAGACTTGACATCCTGTGTAAGTATATACCAAAACATTTCATTCCAAAATCCCTTCCAAGTGCCTTGATGCTTAAGGGTTTCAGATCCGGGGAATCGATGCTACTTTCGCCTTCCTGTGGTCAAACCTAATTAACCTCCCATTCTCAAGTATTATAAGGAAGCACTCAACCCGTTTAAGTCACTGCAAGTAACGTTGTAGACTCGAACCTGAGTCTGGTAATCACCGTGTTGTACATGAAGTGAGAATGACGGATACTGAAACACTATACATACTCGTAATTATCTTTATTTTTTATGTATATGTGTATAATGATACATAAAGTACATCTAAATCTTTTTCGTTAACTTTTACTTACATCCTCAACTATATGAATA
>NC_091358.1:12375345-12600345 GCF_038502225.1 Cherax quadricarinatus
TCATTTACCTAACAGGTTATATAATAAAGACGAAAGCCAATTTCCAAGAGCCACTGAACTCAAATTTTCAATCAGTAATGAAAAATCGAAGTGGTTAAATGAGTAGGGAAGGTTAGGTAAAGTTTGTCAGGAAACAGGACAGGTGTTTCCTGACGCGGGTCTTAGTCATATGATGACCTACAGCTGGAGCTTTTGTCTTCTAACCGAGTCCTTCACCTGGCTCTCCGATCCACCACTTAAAAAATTATGATTACGATTATAATCATTAGATATCTATTAGGGAGGCTTACACAGCTAGACTGAGGATCGCTCCAGCAAGGAAGACAGACATGTTGTCTACAAGAATACCAATGAACTAGGCAATAATATGTATAAGATATATGTATAACTCCTTTGTATCTTTATTTTACATCAAAAAAGATACCCAGGTGTTATACAAATGTCTTATTCATCTTGTTTCTGCCTAGATCACTAGTATACCGGAAGACAAGTGTCCTGTCTACAGGAACACTAGTGTGCTAGGCAGTAACAAAATGAAAAACACATATGTACGACACCTTCGCATCTTTTTCAGCAAGATATCCAGGTGTTGCACATGTGTCTATCAACTTGTCTCAACTGTATGATAACAGAAGGATGATATCCATTATCATGCAGTAACCATATTTTGCATTTCGTCTACATATTACTCTGAATAGTACTGAAACAGGACGAGCCAAATACTGGAATATGCAATAAACATTTTAGCTTATCAACTGGACAAAAATATATTCCAAACTTTATAATCACTTTGTGTAGTAAGCAGCAGTACTGTACACAGAGATACAATGACAGTTTGTAGATAAATGCTTCAGAGAACCGGTGAGTTGATAAATTAGACACATGTGCAACACTTGGGTATCTTTATTAAGGAAACGTTTCGCTTTATCTGTCTAATACAAAGAATAATTAAAATCAGAAGCAAATTGAGGTAATCAGTCCTTCAGTCTGGAGTCAATCAATCTTGATGGACTAATTACATCGACTTCAGGCCGATGGACTGATTACCTCAGTATCTTCACTATTCTTCTTTGTTTTGGACTGATGAAGCCACTGTGTGGCGAAACGTTTCCACAATAAAGATACCCAAGTGTTGCACAAGTGTCTAATTTATCAATGACAGTATTGCAGACAAGATACAAGGGAAGAAAATACTTTTATTGTGACGCGTTGTGTTGTTAGAACTTCTAAGTCATAGACATTACTGTACAAAAATGGTATACAATACCGACAAGATGAAAATTAAGATGCATGTGCAACATCTGGGTATCTTTATTGTAGACGTTTCGCCATGCCTTTGGGTATGACCCCGCCTACCAGTGACTATGCCATCGTCTGCTACCCGTCCATTTCCACCTGACGTTAGTATATAAGCGCCAGCTTTCTTGCCTGTGCTCCAGAATCTTCAAGACCACGGTGCCCTGCACATCAGCTCCAAGGCTGAGGAACTGATTACTTCATCTTCTGTATATAGTTCTACTGGCTTTAAATTATGTCCTAGAATCTGTATTGATAAAGCCACTGGATGGCGAAACGTCTACAATATAGATAACCAGATGTTGCACACATCTTAATTTTCATCATGAACATAGCTCTATAAACAGAGAAACATCACAATAAAACCTTGTTTTTCACTTTACTACCCATGCATCATTCTTCACATTTTGTTTCATCTAAAACAGTATATGGATATTTGGAAGATTGTGTTGATAGGCCAAACACGCCTTGTTAGCTTTTTCAATTGATGCCAATAATTAGAAAACAGAACTAATGCTGTCAATTAGCGAAGTTCAGCCGAAGTATCCATAACCTCCACATCCTCTGAAACCTCCAGAGCTTCCATAGTCACCACATCCTCCTCTTAAACTTCCAAAAACTTCCCTAGGTAGGCTGAAATTACTAAAACATTTTTCAATTTAGAGAAAGCGGTGACCTTCAGGCAAATTATTATATAGAACCTGGCCTTCTGAATTCTCCCGAGACTTTTTCCCAACAAATTTTGTCGTAGCAATGACAAATTTGCGCTCACTCCTATTAAGTAATCTGTATATTGAACCTTTAAAGCAAGAATACTGAAAACTGGATGACACAAGTGGATGAGACGCATGGATGGTGTTTTCTACTGGAAGTCATGTAATTGAAGTCTCTTGCCAAATCATTTTCACAGTGAGAATGAGTGCGCTTCTTTTCCTTGTTATGTATATTCATAGGTTAAGGTAGTTCTCTGAATTTCATTATATGCAGTAAAAAGTATATTTGTTTATCGAGTCGCCAAAAAATATGCAGCTCTCGGCATTTTGTGATAATGACCAGTGAAACAGCGCATGCCTTTATTGAAAGAACGTTTCTCTCGAGGAGAATTTCATCCAGATATAATAAACGTATTGACAGAAACGTTGTTATAATAAAGGTTTACATTATTTCACGTGTCAGTGTTGTCTAGTAGTCGGCTCGTTCTTCCTTCTATCGTTTTTTTCAATCCTCGTTCTTGAGTTCCTTGCTGTGTTGCAATACTGAGTTGATCAACAACGAAAGTAAAACCTCTTCAGTGACATGACCTTCAAACAAACACAAATACATTTTAAGAGACGTCAAGTTAGAATACATACAAGAGAATATTTTTGTTACACTATTATACATGCATTTTTCATATAGAATGTAAGCAACGCTCAGACACGTATATTGTCCTGAACGACAATAACCCAACATACTACACTAAAACAGTAATTAATTAGGAATTTTGACACGTGAAGTCAACAGAACACTCGGTTAACTGAGAAAATCCAATGAAATTTTCTTTCAAATCTTTTGTAGAGTGACGCTTTAATTAATGTTGTATCATTAAACATGCGTATACTACACTATACACCAACGTATTATCATACTAGGACCAGGTATGTAGAAACTGGATAACTTTAAGGTCCAGAGCGTAGATCACAGCCTTAATGATGAGGCTTACTCCCAGGATGACGGGGCTTGTGGATAACATCAGAAATTAACACGTTTACTGCACACAGCATCCCACATACACATCATTCATAGATGATACTCTTATATATACATATCTGCTTCTTATACGCCCCTCTAACTCGTAATATTTTAACCAAAATCTATTACAACTTATTTTTAATGAAAAAGAGGACTGAGCTAGGCTGCTAAGAGAATTATAATTTTGGTCGGTGGGAAAGAGTAAGATGTCTGTCTTCTTAGAACATGACAGGAAATTGTAATAACACGACTGTAAACAAATCAGGAAATGGGTAGAACTCGAACCCATGGCAAGTGAGGGCTAAAACTACCAGGCCAGTGTGTTATCCACTGGACCAAGCTTGTCCAACAAGATTCATATAACTAGGTATATTGATATAAACCTTCCAAGGGTGTATAGAAATACACGTAGTTGAATGATTCTTGTTAGTCCAACACGGTCTAGTGGACAACGCACTGGCCTATGATTTCTTACAGCAGTTATTGAAGCATGTATCAACATGTCAATGATAAATCCATTATCAAAACACTGATCTACTCTTCAATAAACGTCATAAGAAAATATATTAGTCTCTCATACTTGCCAAAAATTACAAAAGATTGTGTATAGAAACTTAAATACAAGTTGTGATGATTTTTGTAAAAACATTACTATTTCCTGCAATTTAAAATAATCTTCCTTTTCATTCTCTATAAGCACTTCTTCCTACTGAATATTTTACTAAAATTTTTGACTGTTTTTTACCTATTTTCATTCATAAACCTTAAAAATTTATATTTGTAAATAAAAGAAACTAACTTTTAAAATTTTGAGCACGTTTCCTCTAAGCATAACAAGTGGTATGACAGGTATCACCAGCCGTCGGTCTGGAGTTTTATGACTGACCGCGGGTTCTATCCCCCCCGTGGTATGTTTAGTCATAACGAAAATATTAAAATTAAAACCCTCTTCTCTTTCCTAACCTAACAAAACACCATCTAAAGCATCACTGTATATAAAATTTGTCTGCCTAAAATATTATACCATTTATTTCTTGTGATAAATAAGAACTCGTTCAGACAACAGGTCTCATTTAGTGTGTATTCAGAATAGGTTTCTTACCTACTTTTCTGTAATATTAAAGTACGTAGATTGCATCTATGATTTATAAGAGTAGATTACTTGTGCTAGACGATCATTTTATTGAAAGTGGGAATATGACCTGATAATAGCTAGTAGGTGTCCTAGAATATAACGAGAATCAACAGCTAGTTCTTCTTGTCTCACTGTAAGTCACTGTTAGTCTCCTCACTGTAGGTCACTGTTACTCTCCTCACTGTAGGTCACTGTTACTCTCCTCACTGTAGGTCACTGTTACTCTCCTCACTGTAGGTCACTGTTACTCTCCTCACTGTAGGTCACTGTTACTCTCCTCACTGTAGGTCACTGTTACTCTCCTCACTGTAGGTCACTGTTACTCTCCTCACTGTAGGTCACTGTTACTCTCCTCACTGTAGGTCACTTATTCTTCTTACTGTAGGTCACTAATTTTCACTGTAGGTCACTGTTATTCTCCTCAATGTAGGTCACTGTTACTCTCCTCACTGTAGGTCACTTATTCTCCTCAATGTAGGTCACTGTTACTCTCCTCACTGTAGGTCACTGTTACTCTCCTCACTATAGGTTGCTATGTTACTCTCCTCACTGTAAGTCACTGTTAGTCTCCTCACTGTAGGTCACTGTTACTCTCCTCACTGTAGGTCACTGTTACTCACTGTAGGTCACTGCTACTCTCACTGTAGGTTACTGTTATTCTCCTCACTGTAGGTCACTGTCACTCACCGTAGGTCCGTGTTACCTTCCTCACTGTAGGTCACTTATTCTCCTCACTGTAGGTCACTGTTATTCTCCTCACTGTAGGTCACTATGTTACTCTCCTCACTGTAGGTCACCGTTACTCTCCTCATTGTATTATTATTATAATCAAGGGGGAAGCGCTAAACCCGGAGGATTATACAGCCTCCTCATTGTAGGTCACTTATTCCACTCACTGTAGGTCACTGTTACTCTCCTCACTGTAGGTCACTGTTACTCTCCTCATTGTAGGTCACTTATTCTCCTCACTGTAGGTCACTGTTACTCTCCTCACTGTAGGTCGCTATGTTACTCTCCTCACTGTAGGTCACTGTTACTCTCCTCACTGTAGGTCACTGTTACTCTCCTCACTGTAAGTCACTGTTACTCTCCTCACTGTATGTCATTGTTACTCTCCTCACTGTAAGTCACTGTTACTCTCCTCACTGATAGTCACTGTTACTCTCACTGTAAGTCACTGTTACTCTCCTCACTGTAAGTCACTGTTACTCTCCTCACTGTAAGTCACTGTTACTCTCCTCACTGTATCACTGTTACTCTTCTCACTGTAAGTCACTGTTACTCTCCTCACTGTAAGTCACTGTTACTCTCCTCATTGTTACTCTCCTCACTGTAAGTCACTGTTACTCTCCTCACTGATAGTCACTGTTACTCTCCTCACTGATAGTCACTGTTACTCTCACTGTTACTCTCCTCATTGTAAGTCATTGTTACTCTCCTCACTGTAAGTCACTGTTACTCTCCTCATTGTAAGTCACTGTTACTCTCCTCATTGTAAGTCATTGTTACTCTAATCACTGTAAGTCACTGTTACTCTCCTCACTGTAAGTCACTGTTACTCTCCTCATTGTAAGTCATTGTTACTCTCCTCACTGTAAGTCACTTACTCTCACTGTAAATCACTGTTACTCTCCTCATTGTAAGTCATTGTTACTCTCCTCACTGTAGGTCGCAATGTTACTCTCTTCACTGTAGGTCACTGTTACTCTCCTCACTGTAAGTCGTTATGCTACTCTCCTCATTGTAGGTCACTGTTATTCTCACTGTAGGTCGCTGTTACTCTCCTCACTGTAGGTCACTGTTACTCTCCTCCCTGTAGGTCACTGTTACTCTCCTCATTGTAGGTCGCCATGGTGCTCTCCTCATTGTAAGTCACTGTTACTTTCCTCCTGTAGGTCACTGTTACTCTCCTCACTGTAGGTCATTGTTACTCTCCTCACTGTAAGTCGTTATGTTACTCTCCTCATTGTAGGTCGCCATGGTGCTCTCCTCACTGTAAGTTACTGTTACTCTCCTCACTGTAGGTCACTGTTACTCTCCTCACTGTAGGTCACCGTTATTCTCCTCACTGTAGGTCACTGTTACTCTCATTGTTACTCTCCTCACTGTAAGTCACTGTTACTCTCCTCACTGATAGTCACTGTTACTCTCACTGTAAGTCACTGTTACTCTCCTCACTGTAAGTCACTGTTACTCTCCTCACTGTAGGTCACTGTTACTCTCCTCACTGTAAGTCACTGTTACTTTCCTCACTGATAGTCACTGTTACTCTCACTAATTCACTGTTACTCTCCTCACTGTAAGTCACTGTTACTCTCCTCACTGTATCACTGTTACTCTTCTCACTGTAAGTCACTGTTACTCTCCTCACTGTAAGTCACTGTTACTCTCCTCACTGATAGTCACTGTTACTCTTTTCACTGTAAGTCACTGTTACTCTCCTCATTGTAAGTCATTGTTACTCTCCTCACTGTAAGTCACTTACTCTCACTGTAAGTCACTGTTACTCTCCTCATTGTAAGTCATTGTTACTCTCCTCACTGTAGGTCGCAATGTTACTCTCTTCACTGTAGGTCACTGTTACTCTCCTCACTGTAGGTCACTGTTACTCTCCTCATTGTAGGTCGCCATGGTGCTCTCCTCATTGTAAGTCACTGTTACTTTCCTCCTGTAGGTCACTGTTACTCTCCTCACTGTAGGTCACTGTTATTCTCCTCACTGTAGGTCACTGTTACTCTCCTCATTGTAAGTCGTTATGTTACTCTCCTCACTGAAGGTCACTGTTGCTCTCCTCACTGAAAGTTCCTGTTACTCTCCTCACTGTAGGTCACTGTTACTCTCCTCACTGAAAGTTCCTGTTACTCTCCTCACTGTAGGTCACTATTACTCTCCTCACTGTAGGTAACTATGTTACTCTCCTCACTGTAGGTCACTGTTACTCTCCTCACTGAAGGTCACTGTTACTCTGCCTCACTGAAAGTTCCTGTTACTCTCCTCACTGTAGGTCACTGTTACTCTCCTCACTGTAGGTCATTGTTACTCTCCTCACTGTAGGTCACTGTTACTCTCCTCACTGTAGGTAACTATGTTACTCTCCTCACTGTAGGTCACTGTTACTCTCCTCACAGTAGGTAACTATGTTACTCTCCTCACTGTAGGTCACTATTACTCTCCTCACTGTAGGTCAATGTTACTCTCCTCACTGTAGGTAACTATGTTACTCTCCTCACTGTAGGTCACTATTACTCTCCTCACTGTAGGTCACTATTACTCTCCTCACTGTAGGTCACTATTACTCTCCTCACTGTAGATCACTATTACTCTCCTCACTGTAGGTCACTATTACTCTCCTCACTGTAGGTCACTATTACTCTCCTCACTGTAGGTCACTGTTACTCTCCTCACTGTAGGTCACTATTACTCTCCTCACTGTAGGTCACTATTACTCTCCTCACTGTAGGTCACTGTTACTCTCCTCACTGTAGGTCACTATTACTCTCCTCACTGTAGGTCACTATTACTCTCCTCACTGTAGGTCACTATTACTCTCCTCACTGTAGGTCCCTGGATATATAATATCAAGCACGTCCTGTAGTACATTATATCAAGCACGTCCTGTAGTACATTATATCAAGCACGTCCTGTAGTACATTATATCAAGCACGTCCTGTAGTACATTATATCAAACACGTCCTGTAGTACATTATATCAAGCACGTCCTGTAGTACATTATATCAAGCACGTCCTGTAGTACATTATATCAAGCACGTCCTGTAGTACATTATATCAAGCACGTCCTGTAGTACATTATATCAAGCACGTCCTGTAGTACATTATATCAAGCACGTCCTGTAGTACATTATATCAAACACGTCCTGTAGTACACTATATCAAACACGTCCTGTAGTACATTATATCCAACACGTCCTGGGGTATATTATATCCAACACGTCCTGGGGTACATTATAGCACGTCCTCGGGTACATTATATCCAACACGTCCTGTAGTACATTATATCCAACACGTCCTGGGGTACATTATAGCACGTCCTCGGGTACATTATATCCAACACGTCCTGGGGTACATTATATCCAACACGTCCTGGGGTACATTATAACCAACACGTCCTGGATAAACTCTATGATGTTAGGTAATTTTTTTCATTGCTATGACCAATTTATTTTGTTGGTACTCACCTGCCCATTCATACATAAGTTACTAATCAATTTTCCTACCTTTACCAACAGTGGCTCGAACACTGGAAGACTTCCTGGTTTACTCCCTCCACTGCCTTGGAAGGTCAGAAAGTATTCTTATGGTAAATTCTGCCTCTGATGATGACACAGAAATGTCTCGAAAAGTTTAAATATATATATATATATATATATATATATATATATATATATATATATATATATATATATATATGTATATAAATATATATATATAAATATATATATATAATTATATATATATGATATATACTTATACAATATAATATATATATATCTTAACATTATATAAAATATCCATTATATATTATATCTATCAACATACCGGCTGTATATATATAGGAAAATATATATATATACTCATTTGTAATTATACATGTATATGATGATTTTTACTTACACAAAATAATCATACAATAAATTCTTAACATTCCCTTCCATAAAATATCCATTATATAGTATATATATATATATATATATATATATATATATATATATATATATATATATATATATATATATATATATATAATATATATATATATGTCGTGCCGAATAGGTAAAACTGGTCAATTAGCAAGAACTCATTTAAAATTAAGTTCTTTCTAAAATTTTCTCTTATACGTTTAAAGATATATTTTTTTCATTAGTGTTAATGTAAAAATTTTTAATTTTGCATCAAAAGAATCTTACAAAACTTACCTAACCTTATAATAACAAGAAAAATTTATTTTAGCCTAACCCAACTAAATATATTTTAGATTTGTTTACAGTAATTTAACACTAAACAAACAGTGAAATATTTTTTTTTTCATTAGGTTCAGAATAATTTTGGCGAAATTTTCGCATACACAAATTTTCGCTTGTCTTATATGGCAAGATGAGCGTTGCTATTTAAGCCAAGATCGCAAGTTCTGCCTATTCGGCACGACATATATATATATATATATATATATATATATATATATATATATATATATATATATATATATATATATATATATATATATATATATGTATATATGTTTATATATGTGCTTTATAAATCCACTATACGGAGAAACATTCAGAAAGACAAAATTGAATATTTCAGTCTGTAATGGAGGCTCTAGGACAGGAAGAGTGAAAAAAATAAGAGAGCTGCTTGTATCATGAGGCGATCATGTCACCTTGACACCTGTCAGATAGTGAGGTGACTGCCACTGTGTTACTGGTCAACGCAAAATAAAACTGCCTGTGTTATTCACTCTCTTGTAGTGTTGAAATCTGTAACACTATTTTAGGCAAGTAGATTCGATTATTCCTTTATTATGTATAGTTTTGAGGATAAATAATAATGGAAGTCTCCCGGAGAACTGATTGGTTATTTTCTGTGCATTTACGCAGTGCTTATCTGTGTATATATTTTGTAACGCTGGTTGCACAATTCTGATTATATTGTGACTAGAAATATCCGTCAAACTAGCAGTGTAAAACTCTACTATTTTGTTTTAGCTCGTCCTAACTAGCACTCTGTCAACCTTAAACGCTGCTCAATAAAAAATAAAAAGGCACAATACTGTGTTTGGAGCAATACACACATAATCCGTATATGAGAGAATATTAGTGCAACGTCTGGGTCTAACTTGAACCATCGACTACTTAGTGGTCCAAGTCAGACCGGTAAGTCATCACAACATTCTAAGTGCGGGTTATTTGTGTATATTCGATAAAGCCTTTAAAGCTTGAAGCATCAAGCAATAAAAATACTCTCGCCCTGATATGAATATTTTACATTCACATTACTATCCTAGTTTCGTCTTCCATATGTTAGGGAACCGCCAAGTTTATTCTAGAATTAAGTTCCTGGTTATAGGTGAATTTACCAGAAAAATTCTGCTTATAGCAGCATTTATGCACTTAGTACAAACAAACGCACAGAGAAAATCAAACAGAAGGCATGAGAGTATGTTTGGGCGTACAACTGAGGTCCTCATCAGTGGACAAGTCTGCTAAGAAACAGTCACAATGGTAGGGCAAAATATATCATGAACTTCACACCTGTTTCACTTTCTTTATGTTCGCTTTACTTAAAGCCAAAGTGAGGGACGAAAGAAGAAAAAATACAAATGTACTCCTGTACTGACAACATTTCGCCCACACAGTTAGCTTCATCATGGCACAAAGAGATAAACTCGGAGAGGGAGGTGATTATATATGGAGTGCAGAGACAGGTTAGATGCGAGACGAGTTCTGGGTGAGGACTGTCAAGTTTGGGTCGGCAGGTTTGTGACACTAACTCACAAAATCGTGATAACACGATTGCAAACAAATCATGAAACGTGTGGGGCTTGAACCCGCGCCGAGTCTTAAAACTCAGAGGCCAGGGCATTAACCAATCGACCTAGTGGTTAACACACTGGCCTGTGAGTTTTAGAACTCGGTATGGGTACGAGTCCCACCCGTTCCTTTATTTATTGTAGTGCTGCAATGAGCTGTTGCTACATGGCAAGACCATCAAGAAACTGCCTGACAAGAGGATCTGCTGTGTTGTATATATTGTTATTCTGGTTGAAATTGTTGTATATGCTGATGATGTTGAATGTGTGTGTGTGTGTGTGTGTGTGTGTGTGTGTGTGTGTGTGTGTGTGTGTGTGTGTGTGTGTGTGTGTGTGTGTGTGTGTGTGTGTGTGTGTGTCTTCCCTCTAATTAATCAAAGCGTTGTGTGGATTTTTTGTTAAGCTGTCAGTTCTACTGTTGCATTGTATTGAGAAGTGTTCATAAGAAGGTCTCTTGGATGTTTCACGCATATATATTTTGTCATAATCGTTGTACTGAAGATTAAGACACATGTACAACGGTTGGGTATCTTTGTTGTTGAAACGCTTCGCCTACACGGTAGGCTTCTTCAGTCAAATACAAAGGCAGCAATAGTAATGAAAATAGATGATATAATCAGTCCATCAACCTTGGAGAAATATTATTTGGGGTGGTCAGTCCCTCAGCCTTGGAGGAGAGTTCAGCTTCATGGGCTGGAACAGTATTGTTCCAGACCATGGGATTGAACTCTTCTCCAGGCTGAGGGACTGACCACCCTAAATAATATTTCTCCGTTGTTGATAGACTGCATCATCTTTACTTCGCTACTCAATCTGCTACCTTCACACTTGACTAAAGAAGCTTACTGTATAAGCAAAACGTTTCAACAACTGTTGCAGATGTTTTACTCATCAGCACCTCACTTGTTTCTGCACTTCACTGACCTTCCTTATATACACTCACTTCACCTCTCCATCTTTATTTGTGACTTAATAAAGGCCACACTGGCGAAACATCACAATAAAAAATTGTATTATATTGAATTTCTCTCTCTTTTAAAAGTGTCGGTGTTGTACACTACTCGATAACAACTTAAAAAAACCTACAGGTCAACGGTGTGGGTTCGAACCAATGAACTTGGACAAGAGAAACAAAGGTGACTGTACTCGGTCATATGGCCGGGTTATACACCATTTTCACTCCAGTGAGAAACCGACTGAGATATCCTGCCTTATTCAGTTAATTACTTGTATCATCAACACGTCTAACTACTGGTGACTACATACATGTCGCAGCTTTAACAATAGACCAGAAGCAACACTTGTCACTAACTCCATACATCTGATACAATACTGAAGGTAACGTGTCAGTGGTATACTGCGAACAATAGTGAAAAAACGCCATAATAAGAATTTAATGGGACATTCAAAGTTTTATTCAGAATAAAACTACAAAGTGAAACTCTGTCCCAATAAAACTTTTTCTAATGTTCCTTTTCTTCAGATGGTGATAAATTACCTGTTCGTTTTTTTTTTGTTTCCATAAACATACGTGATGTAAATGGCTTAGAAAACTCCTGATGTTGAAGACACACTCGTGCAATATTTAGCAATCTTCACTGTGGAAAGTTGTCGTTAATATAAGGTTTCCAAATATTGCACAAGTGTCTTATTCTATAAACATAATGTATGAGCTGATACATCTTAACTCTCAATACATCCAAAATTGGTAATTTATTTTCATCCTATTTTGCTATTAAATTCCTAATAGGGATTAAGGAGATGAAGTTGTCAGAAGTTGAAAGATGTGACCCCATGTAAGATCATCTTTTCATACAGGTGTGTAACAGACGCCTATTAAACCGACGTTTTACACTCTGACAGGTTTATTGTCTTGTCAACATGTAAGAGGTAGGTAAATCTTGCAATCTTCTACTTGCTTTCAGTATACAGATATCTATATTTTCTTCCATGTTTTCAAAGAATTATTCACGTAATATTTCCCTCCTACTATAGGAGGCATTTAATTAAATAATAATAATAATAATAATAATAATAATAATAATAATAATAATAATAATTTCGCATTTCGTAGTTCTTGAGTGTCTGTTCTTTCGAAAAATTCGAATACTGACACATCAAATCATAAATACAACTACAATAGTAAGAATAACATTTACATTCAAGAAGATACATAATATAAACATCACATTCTAATGTTGAATGTAGAGGAGGAGGATGAGCGTTACAAAAATAGAAACTAGAAAAAAAAAAAGTGCTGCCAATATTTTCCTTTTCTTACAGTAAACTTGGATATATTACGCGCATTTTTACCCATTTTCCATAATTTGTAACTTGAATGTAGCATCATGAGTAAGACATGTGCAAAAATTTTGTTTTTTTATTGTCAATAAAGACACCTAAATCCTGCAAGTGCGGCTTACTCATCAACTTGTCGTCGGTATTATATATCATTTGAATATAATCAAAATTCTTTTTCAAACTTATGACAGGTGGTTTACATAGTGTTTAGTCAGGTTAAATTCACATTCACATGTTCACAAGAAAATCCTTCATATCAACATTTATGGCCGATGTTTGGTGTTATTATCACTTTTTCAGAACAAGATCTCATTCTTTGTATCAAGATTTTTACAACACTTGGTTAATTTATTCTGATATCGTCTTCACCTACTAGAAATATGATTGATGATTCTCTCTTAATTTAAAGATAAATTAAACACTTAGTCAAGAGTATTAGGAAGTACATGTGAAAGACGGATAACAGGAATATCAAGACAAGCTAACTCTAACTCTAATTCTGCATAGATAGTTGAGATTATGGCTGTATAGCAGAAGGTGACATTACATTAATGATACACAATACTGACAAGTTGATAAACAAGATACATGTGCAACATCTGGCTATTTTTATTAATGAGACATTTTTCCAATAAGTGACTTTTCCAGTACAGTACACAGAATATATACTGGAGACAGTGGAAGTGCAGAGAATTTTGCGGTGTTCGGTTCCTCAGACTTGACAGAAAATGTAAATCTAAAGTAAATTCATGAGAATGGAGACTTACATACTGAGGCCAGAGGAAAGGTGCAGCAGTTGAAGACATCATTATAGGGGGGTGGGAATCACTAGTGGAACAGGTTATGTCAGAGTGTTGGATTAGAGGTTAGCAATAGATTTGTATAAGATATCCTGTATACCAGTATTCCTTGGTGTTGCTGTGTGAGATAAGTATCATTACATTAATAATATACAACACTGACTAGGTACCCAGGTGTTGCAAGTGTCTTATTCAATAACTTAACACTACTGTATATCATCAGTGTAACAGTACATGTCTGATGCTGCAACACCATAAAATACTGGTATCGAGATATTAACAACTCTGTTGCTAACCTCTGGTCCAACACTTGACCATGACTTCCTTCCATTAGCGAGTCTCGTGCACTTATCATACCTATTGTTGCGACATCATTTCTCTGGCTCCATGATACAAGACGTCCATCAAGGCTGCGGGATTGAACTCAAAACTCTCCACATTTTTGTACTGCCTCCAGTATATAATTTCTGCATTGCATAAAAAACTACCGATTAGCAAAATGTCTTTTATCAATTAAGACAGGCAGGTATTGCATATGTTTTTATTCGCCACAAGGTTATACTTCAAGGCCGTACTAGATATAGATCAAGATATTATTTTTGAATGTACTGACAAGAAAAAAAACCACATATTTTTGCCTCAATACCCACCTCCCATCAAGGCAGGTGACCCAAGAAAGGGAAGCTTATTCACCATCATTCGCTCAGTCTCCGTCTTGCCACAACTGTGCTGAGATCACAATTCACAGAAACAATTATACGTAAAAGTGAAACTCACACAGGTAATTTTATGTTATTTCAGTAACTCTTCTGATCAAATAAAGGTAATTATAGGGTCCAAGTGTCGTAATGCTAACAATAGAGTAGTAAAGACAAGCTGCAGGACAAGCTTTTATTGACAAAACTTTGTCCCAATAGAAATAATAATAATAAAATAAGTACATTTTTTTTTTCAAGAAATTCAGAAACACTCACACACCAAATTATATATTGTAACAATGATAAAAGCAATACTTAAGTTTACAATCAAGAGAGAGAGCATGATTGTGATGATCACATTCTCACTCTCGTATTTTCATCTGAAACTTTATTACAAGCTTAAACAAAAGCTTATTCTGCAGTGTGACTTCAAAACAAATGCTGCCTATGTTCTGTTTTTGAGGGTACATCATGTATATAATAAAACATAGCTAGATAATGATACTAATAGAAGGATTCCAATGGAAATAAGTCACCTTGACTTTTTTTGGGGTTATCCTGGGTATTTTACACTATGTATGATAATTGTATTTAAGTGTACCTGTGCCTAAATAAACTTAGAATGTATAATCAGGTAAACAAGGTAGGACAACCTAGCTGTTCCTCACTGTAGTCTTTAATATCAACAAAAGTAACATATCATGTAAACACCTTAAACAATAGATTAACTCTGAAATTAACTCAATACTTCCTCACAATGATGACTTTAATAAAGGTAGAATGATAAATAACACTAGGAAAACAAAGTTTTTTTGAATCACTCCATCAAAAATAAGTAAAATTTTCGGAAATGTTTAGCAAAGAAAAACTAGGAATATAATGGACGGGAGAGTATACTGCTTAGTGAGGTCTGAGAGGTAGTTTACACTAGACAGCCGGGAAGAACTTGTATACCACCAGTATACCACATGACAGATAGACAAAAAAAAATTTTATTTTGATATATGAAGGAAAAAAAGATCCTCAATTTAACTGGGAGAAATGTACATCATAAAATAAAAAAAAAATATTCGTTACAGAAGGAAGAGAGTCGAACCGAGTTATATAGATAATCTTGCAAAGTTGAACACCTTCCTAGGATAAATGATACCAGATGGAGTCATTGATTAGGTGGAGATTGATACCTCAAGTTTACCCAGAGGAGGTCACCTGACTGGGTATTTCTGACAGGTGACACCATGACGTCATCCTCTCACCATATAAGCAACCATCTTCTCTCCACTTCACTGAAGAAGGTCTAACATCAAGAACGAAATTATCATTTTTGTTTTTCTATTTATTTTACAAAATACTTTATATCACATTGACTAGTATACTATTGCACTTTTCACCATTATATATATATATATATATATATATATATATATATATATATATATATATATATATATATATATATAATCTACTTTATAAAATAATTTATTTTTTTTTGTAATTTTCTACGCTGTTATGCATGGAGTGCCTTGGCCTTACGTCAGCCTATTGTGTCCGTGTTACTGAAGTGATCAGTCAACTGTTACTGTAACTGAAGTGATCCGTCAACTGTTACTGAAGTGATCCGTCAACTGTTACTGTTACTGAACCACAACTAACTTCAGTAACGCTCATAATTATTCTCGTGTCTTTCGGTAAACATCATTTTCATCACAATATTTTGCTTCAAATTACTTGTGTTAAAGTTCGTTTTAGAAAGTAATGAAAGTACCTTTGTTATTTTTTATGTACTTACCTGAAATACACATGTATCATATGTAACTGTAATACGCAAGTGTATCATGTAAGTGTCAAATACGCTTTTACTGCGTAACTGCAGTAAACAGGTTGGGTAAGTTGCAGGCCAGTTAGGGCTGCCTGAGACATTGACCTCTAAGGGTCAGAGAGTGCCAGAAACATCACTAAATTAAAGGCTGAAGAAATTTTTTGTAGCAGGGCAAGAAATGTCTGAATTCGAGGAGGTATGACTATGTTATCATTGACTCTCAAGAGACTCAACATTAATGTCTATAACATCATTTTGGATAACATCACATCAGCTGTCCAGCCAAGAAAGACTGACAATCCTGGGGATTCCTATTTGATATTTAAAAGTTATAATGTTAATGGTCTTATATACTTTACCAGTATGTTAATCAGACACAATATATGCTCTGTATACTAAGGAACTTTTGTGCCTGCACACCTAAATATCACTCATCTCTGTACATTGTATCATGCTGAAATAATCTTTCCTATGCGATTTATGGTCTTTCAGTGACGAGACGCTTTATCCACTGTGGACTTTAATATTAAACTCTAATAATGTCCCTGGTGGACGAAATGTTTTCTCAACAAAATGCTACGAAAATCATAAAAAAAAAAAACTTAGATGTAAGCCTGACGGATGGAGATGAATCAGAGATGAGTAGAAGTGAAGTGTGACGAAACAGACTCCATCAAAGCTTCATTTCCAAATCATATAAATTCTACACTAAAGCTTTTGTAGTGCTTTAAGAGAAATGATCTTCAGAATACATTGTTTAACGTAAGAATATCGCTGAGAACATTAACGATACCAGTAACTACTGCTAGACGTGAGGATATACTGAGTAACTTCAAGACTGTTAAAACATCTGCAGTAAGGAGAGAACAAGCTAGACAGCAATGTTGGTCTTATATCTTGACCACCGTCTTGATATAATCAACAGACACCAATATCATCAACACGTGATTATCACCATTAAATGTCCCTTTAAACAAAACCATCAATGTTAACAAGCCATGTCAGCATTCAGTGCTGGTGTCCTCTCTCAACTAGTCTTTCATTATCAATAACAAGTCATTATCACCAACAAACATCTCCATCACCAACATATGCTGTATAAACATTATACATGACTGAAATCAACACATTATACTCTTAACAAACACATGTTGGCTATCAATAATTTAAAGTTATCAACGTATATTACTCGGACAAACACATGGTATTTTCACTATTACAAACACAACAATGACTGGCTGCTTAGCCATGCTTTACTGGGCCAATAGGAGAGCCCAGTTTCAATAAGAAATGCTGCTTGGATGTTTGAGCATAACTTAACCAATGAAAGAGCTAGGATTGCATGCAAGTGACTTGAGTGCATGACAATGACGGGCTCGTGGACAGGGTTTACTCAGCCAAGAGGATGCCTGAAAGCAGTAGCAAGTTAACTGATTGATTATTTTGGCCTTGAGGAATCGGCACTACTGTGATTAGCTGTTTAGGACTAGCCAATCACAGAGCTAGAGTGAAACTTTCCACCTTTTATAAAGCAATGAAAGGTGGCCAGACAACACATTCCTCGGCGAGCAGCAGATAAGATGACACAGGAGGATCTCCCAAGCTTCCCCAGTGCACGGACTGTGACCTAAAGCTGGGGTGTGGCTCTCATAGGGACCTGTAATTTTTGTGTTGGGCTGAGAATACCAACGCCCCTGGACGATCTGAGAGATTTCAGACACCAGAGCTCCACCATTAGGTGTACTTCAAATCCCGATGGGGTGGGTTAGCTGGGCGGTTCGCCTTTAGCCCAAATTCCAAGCCCAAGCACTGATTTTGACTGCCTGGACCCTGCCATAGAGCTCCCTACACCAGAACTTCAATGACACACTAACATTCCTGCAGACGTCCCTCCTTCCCGACTACGAGATGGCAGGGACCCCACCACAGTGCTGCCTCTGTCAGGGTTTCAATCAGCGCCCGAGAGTAGTACTGAAATTGTTCACCCCATTATTCCCTGCTACAGAGACGGGTCACAACATGGAAAAGACCTGTCTCAGGGGTACGCTCCTGGCGACTCCCTTACAGGACAGCCAGACAACAAGGAACAATTAACAACGGGCAGAAGGATAGCATATATAACAACCAATATGCATGTATTCACATATATCTTAGCCTCATCCTGTTACCTTAACGCTTATCAAATTAACTCCCTCTTAGCTTCATAGGCCCTAATATACCTGCTCTTAAAACTATGTATGGATCCTGCCTCCACTACTTCAAGATCATTCCACTTCTCGACCACTACAAGGATTAAAGCTGCATCAGTGATACTGTGACAATTAGTGATGGGAAGTTTGAAATTGTAACACTGGTAACTAGTATGTAGTGTGAAGTTGTGGCAGTGATGTGTCATGTGCGATTCTGACACTGATAACTGGAAATGTTCTTTGTGAATTAGCGTCACTGGCACCATACCGACGAGCAATGTGTCGTGTGGAAGTAAACAGTGGTAATTAGAGGTGTGTTGTACAAAGCTAACATACATACCCTGCCACTCAGTATTGTCCCATCTGGCACTGCTACAGTGGCAGTCACGACTTGTGATAGAGTTGTATAAAGTTGTACCATTTTATACAGTGATATTCAGTCGTACAATTGGGATACCAACTACAGAATGACAACTCCTATTTCTCAATTTTGTGTGATTAATTTCAAGACAGTGGTGTGTGCTCTTTTGCCCACCCAATAAATCATTGCCTCTTTTATTTGTGCGTTTGTTTCAATCTGTCAATCATTACACATACATAAACACACACGCGGGGCCAGGAGCCGAGTCTCGACCCATGCAACCAAAATAGGTAAGTATACCCTCTCAATTTCAGGATGTTTGCTGGAGCCTGCCATCTCTCATACACACATACACCTATTCGCAGGGTCTTCAAATCTGTAATCCCTAACACACACACCTCACTCCCAGGGTATGTTCAAACCTGCCATCCCTCACGCACACCTCACTCCCAGGGTAATGTTCAAGCCTGCCATCCCTCACGAACACTTCACTCCCAGGGTAATGTTCAAGCCTGCCATCCCACACCTCACTCCCAGGGTAATGTTCAAGCCTGCCATCCCTCACGAACACTTCACTCCCAGGGTAATGTTCAAGCCTGCCATCCTTCACATACACCTCGCTCCCAGGGTAATGTTCAAGCCTGCCGTGCCTCACGAACACCTCACTCCCAGGGTAATGTTCAAGCCTGCCATCCCTCACACCTCACTCCCAGAGTATTGTTCAAGCCTGACATCCCTCACACACACCTCACTCCCAGAGTAATGTTCAAGCCTGCCATCCCTCACACACACACCTCACTCCCAGGGTAATGTTCAAGCCTGCCATCCCTCACACACACCTCACTCCCAGAGTAATGTTCAAGCCTGCCATTCCTCACACACACCTCACTCCCAGAGTAATGTCCAAGCCTGCCATCCCTCACACCTCACTCCCAGAGTAATGTTCAAGCCTGCAATCCCTCACACACACCTTACTCCCAGAGTAATATTCAAGCCTGCCATCCCTCACACACACCTCACTCCCAGAGTAATGTCCAAGCCTGCCATCCCTCACACACACCTCACTCCCAGGGTAATGTTCAAGCCTGCCATACCTCACACACACCTCACTTCCAGAGTAATATTCAAGCCTGTCATCACTCACACACACCTCACTCCCAGGGTAATGTTCGAGCCTGCCATCCTTCACACACACCTCACTCCCAAAGTAATGTTCAAGCCTGCCATCCCTCACACACACCTCACTCCCAGAGTAATATTCAAGCCTGCCATCCCTCACACACACCTCACTCCCAGGGTAATGTTCAAGCCTGCCATCCTTCACACACACCTCACTCCCAGGGTAATGTTCAAGCCTGCCATCCCTCACACACACCTCACTCCCAGGGTAATGTTCAAGCCTGCCATCCTTCACACACACCTCACTCCCAAAGTAATGTTCAAGCCTGCCATCCCTCACACACACCTCACTCCCAGGGTAATGTTCAAGCCTGCCATCCCTCACACACCTCACTCCCAGGGTAATGTTCAAGCCTGCCATCCCTCACACACTCCTCACTCCCAAAGTAATCTTCAAGCCTGCCATCCCTCACACACCCCTCACTCCAAGGGTAATGTTCAAGCCTGCCATCCCTCACACACACCTCACTCCCAGGGTAATGTTCAAGCCTGCCATCCCTCACTCCCAGGGTAATGTTCAAGCCTGCCATCCCTCACACACCTCACTCCCAGGGTAATGTTCAAGCCTGCCATCCCTCACACACTCCTCACTCCCAGAGTAATCTTCAAGCCAGCCATCCCTCACACACACCTCACTCCCAGGGTAATGTTCAAGCCTGCCATCCCTCACACACACCTCACTCCCAGAGTAATGTTCAAGCCTGCCATCCCTCACACACACACCTCACTCCCAGGGTAATGTTCAAGCCTGCCATCCCTCACACACACCTCACTCCCAGAGTAATGTTCAAGCCTACCATCCCTCACACACACCTCACTCCCAGGGTAATGTTCAAGCCTGCCATACCTCACACACACCTCACTCCCAGAGTAATATTCAAGCCTGTCATCACTCACACACACCTCAGTCCCAGGGTAATGTTCGAGCCTGCCATCCTTCACACACACCTCACTCCCAAAGTAATGTTCAAGCCTGCCATCCCTCACCCACACCTCACTCCCAGGGTAATGTTCAAGCCTGCCATCCCTCACACACACCTCACTCCCAGGGTAATGTTCAAGCCTGCCATCCCTCACACACCCCTCACTCCAAGGGTAATGTTCAAGCCTGCCATCCCTCACACACACCTCACTCCCAGGGGAATGTTCAAGCCTGCCATCCCTCACTCCCAGGGTAATGTTCAAGCCTGCCATCCCTCACACACCTCACTCCCAGGGTAATGTTCAAGCCTGCCATCCCTCACACACTCCTCACTCCCAGAGTAATGTTCAAGCCTGCCATCCCTCACACACACCTCACTCCCAGGGTAATGTTCAAGCCTGCCATCCCTCACACACACCTCACTCCCAGAGTAATGTTCAAGCCTGCCATCCCTCACACACACACCTCACACCCAGGGTAATGTTCAAGCCTGCCATCTCTCACACACACCTCACTCCCAGGATAATGTTCAAGCCTGCCATCCCTCACACACACCTCACTCCCAGAGTAATGTTCAAGCCTGCCATCCCTCACACACACACCTCACACCCAGGGTAATGTTCAAGCCTGCCATCCCTCACACACACCTCACTCCCAGGGTAATGTTCAAGCCTGCCATCCCTCACACGCACCTCACTCCCAGGGTAATGTTCAAGCCTGCTATCCCTCACTCCCAGAGTAATGTTCAAGCCTGCCATCCATCACACACACCTCACTCCTAGAGTAATGTTCAAGCATGCCATCCCTTACACACACCTCACTCCCAGGGTAATGTTCAAGCCTGCCATCCCTCACACACACCTCACTCCCAGAGTAATGTTCAAGCCTGCCATCCCTCACACACACCTCACTCCAAGGGTAATGTTCAAGCCTGCCATCCCTCACACACACCTCACTCCCAGAGTAATGTTCATGCCTGCCATCCCTCACACCTCACTCCCAGAGTAACGTTCAAGCCTGCCATCCCTCACACACACACCTCACTCCCAGAGTAATGTTCAAGCCTGCCATCCCTCACACACACACCTCACTCCCAGGGTAATGTTCAAGCCTGCCATCCCTCACACACACCTCACTCCCAGAGTAATATTCAAGCCTGCCATCCCTCACACACACCTCACTCCCAGAGTAATGTTCAAGCCTGCCATCCCTCACACACACCTCACTACCAGAGTAATGTTCAAGCCTGCCATCCCTCACACACACCTTACTCCCAGAGTAATATTCAAGCCTGCCATCCCTCACACACACCTCACTCCCAGAGTATTGTTCAAGCCTGCCATCCCTCACACCTCACTCCCAGAGTAATGTTCAAGCCTGCCATCCCTCACACACTCACTCCCAGGGTAATGTTCAAGCCTGCCATCCCTCACACACACCTCACTCCCAGAGTAATGTTCAAGCCTGCCATCCCTCACACACACACCTCACTCCCAGAGTAATGTTCAAGCCTGCCATCCCTCACACACACCTCACTCCCAGAGTAATGTTCAAGCCTGCCATCCCTCACACACACCTCACTCCCAGGGTAATGTTCAAGCCTGCCATCCCTCACACACACCTCACTCCCAGAGTAATGTTCAAGCCTGCCATCCCTCACACACACCTCACTCCCAGAGTAATGTTCAAGCCTGCCATCCCTCACACACACCTCACTCCCAGAGTAATGTTCAAGCCTGCCATCCCTCACACACACCTCACTCCCAGAGTAATGTTCAAGCCTGCCATCCCTCACACACACCTCACTCCCAGAGTAATGTTCAAGCCTGCCATCCCTCACACACACCTCACTCCCAGGGTAATGTTCAAGCCTGCCATCCCTCACACACACCTCACTCCCAGAGTAATGTTCAAGCCTGCCATCCCTCACACACACCTCACTCCCAGAGTAATGTTCAAGCCTGCCATCCCTCACACACACCTCACTCCCAGAGTAATGTTCAAGCCTGCCATCCCTCACACACACCTCACTCCCAGGGTAATGTTCAAGCCTGCCATCCCTCACACACACCTCACTCCCAGAGTAATGTTCAAGCCTGCCATCCCTCACACACACCTCACTCCCAGAGTAATGTTCAAGCCTGCCATCCCTCACACACACCTCACTCCCAGGGTAATGTTCAAGCCTGCCATCCCTCACACACACCTCACTCCCAGAGTAATGTTCAAGCCTGCCATCCCTCACACACACCTCACTCCCAGAGTAATGTTCAAGCCTGCCATCCCTCACACACACCTCACTCCCAGGGTAATGTTCAAGCCTGCCATCCCTCACACACACCTCACTCCCAGAGTAATGTTCAAGCCTGCCATCCCTCACACACACCTCACTCCCAGAGTAATGTTCAAGCCTGCCATCCCTCACACACACCTCACTCCCAGGGTAATGTTCAAGCCTGCCATCCCTCACACACACCTCACTCCCAGGGTAATGTTCAAGCCTGCCATCCCTCACACACACCTCACTCCCAGAGTAATGTTCAAGCCTGCCATCCCTCACACACACCTCACTCCCAGAGTAATGTTCAAGCCTGCCATCCCTCACACACACCTCACTCCCAGAGTAATGTTCAAGCCTGCCATCCCTCACACACACCTCACTCCCAGAGTAATGTTCAAGCCTGCCATCCCTCACACACACCTCACTCCCAGAGTAATGTTCAAGCCTGCCATCCCTCACACACACCTCACTCCCAGAGTAATGTTCAAGCCTGCCATCCCTCACACACACCTCACTCCCAGGGTAATGTTCAAGCCTGCCATCCCTCACACACACCTCACTCCCAGAGTAATGTTCAAGCCTGCCATCCCTCACACACACCTCACTCCCAGAGTAATGTTCAAGCCTGCCATCCCTCACACACACCTCACTCCCAGAGTAATGTTCAAGCCTGCCATCCCTCACACACACCTCACTCCCAGAGTAATGTTCAAGCCTGCCATCCCTCACACACACCTCACTCCCAGGGTAATGTTCAAGCCTGCCATCCCTCACACACACCTCACTCCCAGAGTAATGTTCAAGCCTGCCATCCCTCACACACACCTCACTCCCAGAGTAATGTTCAAGCCTGCCATCCCTCACACACACCTCACTCCCAGAGTAATGTTCAAGCCTGCCATCCCTCACACACACCTCACTCCCAGAGTAATGTTCAAGCCTGCCATCCCTCACACACACCTCACTCCCAGGGTAATGTTCAAGCCTGCCATCCCTCACACACACCTCACTCCCAGAGTAATGTTCAAGCCTGCCATCCCTCACACACACCTCACTCCCAGAGTAATGTTCAAGCCTGCCATCCCTCACACACACCTCACTCCCAGAGTAATGTTCAAGCCTGCCATCCCTCACACACACCTCACTCCCAGAGTAATGTTCAAGCCTGCCATCCCTCACACACACCTCACTCCCAGAGTAATGTTCAAGCCTGCCATCCCTCACACACACCTCACTCCCAGGGTAATGTTCAAGCCTGCCATCCCTCACACACACCTCACTCCCAGAGTAATGTTCAAGCCTGCCATCCCTCACACACACCTCACTCCCAGAGTAATGTTCAAGCCTGCCATCCCTCACACGCACCTCACTCCCAGAGTAATGTTCAAGCCTGCCATCCCTCACACACACCTCACTCCCAGAGTAATGTTCAAGCCTGCCATCCCTCACACACACCTCACTCCCAGAGTAATGTTCAAGCCTGCCATCCCTCACACACACCTCACTCCCAGAGTAATGTTCAAGCCTGCCATCCCTCACACACACCTCACTCCCAGAGTAATGTTCAAGCCTGCCATCCCTCACACACACCTCACTCCCAGAGTAATGTTCAAGCCTGCCATCCCTCACACACACCACACTCCCAGGGTAATGTACAAGCCTGCCATCCCTCACACACACCACACTCCCAGAGTAATGTTCAAGCCTGCCATCCCTCACACACACCACACTCCCAGAGTAATGTTCAAGCCTGCCATCCCTCACACACACCACACTCCCAGGGTAATGTTCAAGCCTGCCATCCCTCACACACACCACACTCCCAGGGTAATGTTCAAGCCTGCCATCCCTCACACACACCTCACTCCCAGAGTAATGTTCAAGCCTGCCATCCCTCACACACACCTCACTCCCAGAGTAATGTTCAAGCCTGCCATCCCTCACACACACCTCACTCCCAGAGTAATGTTCAAGCCTGCCATCCCTCACACACACCTCACTCCCAGAGTAATGTTCAAGCCTGCCATCCCTCACACACACCTCACTCCCAGAGTAATGTTCAAGCCTGCCATCCCTCACACACACCTCACTCCCAGAGTAATGTTCAAGCCTGCCATCCCTCACACACACCTCACTCCCAGAGTAATGTTCAAGCCTGCCATCCCTCACACACACCTCACTCCCAGAGTAATGTTCAAGCCTGCCATCCCTCACACACACCTCACTCCCAGGGTAATGTTCAAGCCTGCCATCCCTCACACACACCTCACTCCCAGAGTAATGTTCAAGCCTGCCATCCCTCACACACACCTCACTCCCAGAGTAATGTTCAAGCCTGCCATCCCTCACACACACCTCACTCCCAGAGTAATGTTCAAGCCTGCCATCCCTCACACACACCTCACTCCCAGAGTAATGTTCAAGCCTGCCATCCCTCACACACACCTCACTCCCAGAGTAATGTTCAAGCCTGCCATCCCTCACACACACCTCACTCCCAGAGTAATGTTCAAGCCTGCCATCCCTCACACACACCTCACTCCCAGAGTAATGTTCAAGCCTGCCATCCCTCACACACACCTCACTCCCAGAGTAATGTTCAAGCCTGCCATCCCTCACACACACCTCACTCCCAGAGTAATGTTCAAGCCTGCCATCCCTCACACACACCTCACTCCCAGGGTAATGTTCAAGCCTGCCATCCCTCACACACACCTCACTCCCAGAGTAATGTTCAAGCCTGCCATCCCTCACCTCACACACCTCACTCCCAGAGTAATGTTCAAGCCTGCCATCCCTCACACACACCTCACTCCCAGGGTAATGTTCAAGCCTGCCATCCCTCACACACACCTCACTCCCAGGGTAATGTTCAAGCCTGCCATCCCTCACACACACCTCACTCCCAGAGTAATGTTCAAGCCTGCCATCCCTCACACACACCTCACTCCCAGAGTAATGTTTAAGCCTGCCATCCCTCACACACACCTCACTCCCAGAGTAATGTTCAAGCCTGCCATCCCTCACACACACCTCACTCCCAGGGTAATGTTCAAGCCTGCCGTCCCTCACACACACCTCACTCCCAGAGTAATGTTCAAGCCTGCCATCCCTCACACACACCTCACTCCCAGGGTAATGTTCAAGCCTGCCATCCCTCACACACACCTCACTCTCAGGGTAATGTTCAAGCCTGCCATCCCTCACACACACCTCACTCCCAGGGTAATGTTCAAGCCTGCCATCCCTCACACACACCTCACTCCCAGGGTAATGTTCAAGCCTGCCATCCCTCACACACACCTCACTCCCAGGGTAATGTTCAAGCCTGCCATCCCTCACACACACCACACTCCCAGAGTTATGTTCAAGCCTCCCATCCCTCACACACACCTCACTCCCAGAGTAATGTTCAAGCCTGCCATCCCTCACACACACCTCACTCCCAGAGTAATGTTCAAGCCTGCCATCTCTCACACACACCTCACTCCCAGAGTAATGTTCAAGCCTGCCATCCCTCACACACACCACACTCCCAGAGTTATGTTCAAGCCTGCCATCCCTCACACACACCTCACTCCCAGGGTAATGTTTTACAATAGCACATTACGCAATATAACTGTAGTATTTGGGCTGATTTTGACGTCTTTATCTGATTTAAGAGAGAAAACTGAAAAGAGTTTTTGTACGTATGGTGAGAAAAACACAACCGGCTCTTTACCTCCTCTCCTTCGAGGCCTTGCAGCATTACCTTACAACATTTTCCTTTAGCTCTTCCCTTTAATGCAAAGGGGTTTTTTTTTTACTCTTTTACCTTAAGGTCAGGTGATCTGCTCTTTTATCCCTTGAAGCAAGGCATTCCTCCCTTTATCCATCCCTTGAAGCAAGGCAGCCCTCCCTTTATCTATCCCTTTAAAGCAAGGCAGCCCTCCCTTAGTAAAGAATTTTACTAATTGAATGAATATTTGTATTTACAAGTATGCAAATGTACCATGAAAACAGTTAAAAAATGCGTTTTGGATAGCCTGACTTTAGTAAATGTGTACCTGGTGATTTAAAGTCAAATGTGTACCTGGTGATTTAAAGTCAAATGTGTACCTGGTGATTTAAAGTCAAATGTGTACCTGGTGATTTAAACGTCAATGAATCTAGAGCCGAGGACGATGATCTGTGGTTAAGTACATACTAGGTAGGGTAAATCACCCTGGAGCTGAGAACACTTTTCTGACAATTATGTAGCTACCTGCTGGTCAGAGCTAAGCATGTTGCTCTGACAGCTGACTTTCCAGAGTGAACCACCTTTGTGCAGTGACCATTGATCTGACAAGTGTAGTTAGACTGTAAAGTGTTGAGAGCAGTGAGAGAATTAAATCCCATGCTTGTTATTTTATTTATATTTGATCGTGTACATGTTGTGTGTCAATTGTTTTACGATCTGAGGGACTTCAGGAGAGTACACTGTTGTTAGTTTGTCTTTCATTACCCTCTACAACCATAACACTGACCCATCTTAGAGCTGACAACGCTGATCTGACAGTAACAGTGTACCTTCAGTATTTAATACTTTCATTCCGAATTTCTTTCTTAATATTTTTCAGACGATTCTGCTGATGTTGGTTCGGAAACCCTGACCTTCTGACAAAGATTATCCTCAATACCATGGCGGACGTCGGCAATTATGAAGACAAAGACACAAGATACAGAAAAAAACTTATTTGGTCAACGTTTCACTCTATGTAGATCTTTATCAAATAATATTAAAGCTCTACATAAATATAAATATTGTCCCTAGAAAAGCTAATCTGTAACTTAGCCTTTCAGCTTTTGTTTTGCCAGAAATCAACTCATTTGTTATGTTATAGTTACCCATTACAGAAAGTGAGGTTGTACATGGTATTCTCTAATAAACATTATTTCTTGTGTGATTTATGGTACTTGGAAACACGAAATATGATGAAGAATTCAAAATGAGCGTTACTGAAGTAGTACATAGAGTTGGGTGTTGTGACTACTGTTTTGGGCTTACCTCTGTGACCTAGTTTGTGTTTTGACTCGTCAGTGTGACCTCTGAACCCTTCACTGTAACGTGGACACAGTGACCGAGCTACTGCCACATGTCCAAGGAGACATGGCCCTTATGACATAGCTACAAGGACTTGACGACTGTGTCCTTACCACTTTGACCTTTGCACTGTGACCTGACCACCCTGACTTCTGTATAGTGATCTCAACACTGTGACCTAAACATTGTGGCCTGATCACTGTGACCTCTGCACTATGACCTGGCTACAGTGATCTCTACACTGAGCCTTACTCTGGCCAGTCCACTGAGAGGTGTCCATTATAACCTTGTTAGAGTAACCTGGCCACTATGGCTTGGTCACTGTGACATTGAGAGGAATGACCTTACAGCATACCACCCTTCTTGGCCGCCACTGGTAGCTTCTCACCCTTCAGGTAGGGATTAATGTTCTGAAAAAAGGAAGAAAAATATTAGATTCAATATTTTAGGATGAAAAGAAGAGAAAAGTATTGGATTCAATATTTAGGATGAAAGAAAAATATCTGATTCAATATTTAGGATGAAAAGAAGAGAAAAGTATTGGATTCAAGATTTAGCATGAAAGAAATATATCTGATTCAATATTTAGGATATTTGTGAAAAAGTTACAGATGTAAGACTTCAACATTGCACACGTGATACTCAAAGTAACATTTCACAAGTTATGCTTAAATATGTGGAAGGTTCTAGGCGTCACTACAAGGTTCTAGGTGGCTACGTTCTACATGGTCACTACAGGATTCTAGGTGGCCACTACAAGGTTCTAAGTGACCACAAGGTTTTAGGTTGCCATAAAGTTCTATATGGCCACTACAAGGTTCTAGGTGGACACTATAAGGTTTAAGGTGGCCACTACAAGGTTCTAGGTGGCCACTACAAGGTTCTACATGACCACTACAATCTTCTAGGTGGGCACTATAAAGTTTTAAATGGCCACTATAAGGTTCTAGGTGACTACTACCAGGAATGTTCTAGGTGAACACTGCCAGGAAGGTTCTATGTAGCCATTACTAAGAAGGTTCTGGGTGACCACTACTAGAAAGGTTCTAGGTGACCAATACTAGGAAGGTTCTAGGTGACCACTACTAGGAAGGTTCTAGGTGACCACTACTAGGAAGGTTCTAGGTGACTACTACTGGGAAGGTTCTAGGTGACCACTACTAGGAAGGTTCTAGGTGACCACTACTAGGAAGGTTCTAGGTGACTACTACTGGGAAGGTTCTAGGTGACCACTACTGGGAAGGTTCTAGGTGACCACTACTGGGAAGGTTCTAGATGACCACTACTAGGAAGGTTCTAGGTAACTATTACTAGGTGACCACTACTAGGAAGGTACTAGGTGATCACTACTAGGAAGGCTTTAGGTGACTTACTAGGGAGGTTCTAGGTGACCACTACTAGGGAGGTTCTAGGTGACCACTACTAGGAAGACTCAAGGTGACCACTACTAGGAAGGTTCTAGGTGACTACTACTAGGAAGGTTCTAGGTGACCACTACTAGGAAGGTTCTAGGTGACCAATACTAGGAACGTTCTAGGTGACCACTACTAGGAAGGTTCTAGGTGACCACTACTAGGAAGGTTCTAGGCGACCACTACTAGGGAGGTTTTAGGTGACCACTATTAAGAAGGTTCTAGGTGACCACTACTAGGAAGGTTCTAGGTTACCACTACTAGGAAGGTTCTAGGTTACCACTATTAGGAAAGTTCTAGGTTACCACTACTAGGAAGGTTCTAGGTTACCACTACTAGGAAGGTTCTAGGTGACCACTACTAGGAAGGTTCTAGGTGACCACTACTAGGAAGGTTCTAGGTGACCACTATTAGGAAGGTTCTAGGTGACCACTAGGAAGGTTCTAGGTGACCACTACTAGGAAGGTTCTAGGTGACCACTACTAGAAAGGTTCTAGGTGACCACTACTAGAAAGGTTCTAGGTGACCACTACTAGAAAGGTTCTAGGTGACCACTACTAGGAAGGTTCTAGGTGACCACTACTAGGAAGGTTCTAGGTGACCACTACTAGAAAGGTTCTAGGTGACCACTACTAGAAAGGTTCTAGGTGACCACTACTAGAAAGGTTCTAGGTGACCACTACTAGAAAGGTTCTAGGTGACCACTACTAGAAAGGTTCTAGGTGACCACTACTAGAAAGGTTCTAGGTGACCACTACTAGAAAGGTTCTAGGTGACCACTACTAGGAAGGTTCTAGGTTACCACTACTAGGAAGGTTCTAGGTGACCACTACTAGGAAGGTTCTAGGTGACCACTATTAGGAAGGTTCTAGGTGACCACTAGGAAGGTTCTAGGTGACCACTACTAGGAAGGTTCTAGGTGACCACTAGGAAGGTTCTAGGTGACCACTACTAGAAAGGTTCTAGGTGACCACTACTAGAAAGGTTCTAGGTGACCACTATTAGGAAGGTTCTAGGTGACCACTACTAGGAAGGTTCTAGGTGACCACTACTAGGAAGGTTCTAGGTGACCACTACTAGGAAGGTTCTAGGTGACCACTACTAGGAAGGTTCTAGGTGACCACTACTAGGAAGGTTCTAGGTGACCACTACTAGGAAGGTTCTAGGTGACCACTACTAGGAAGGTTCTAGGTGACCACTACTAGGAAGGTTCTAGGTGACCACTACTAGGAAGGTTCTAGGTGACCACTACTAGGAAGGTTCTAGGTAACCACTACTAGGAAGGTTCTAGGTGACCACTACTAGGAAGGTTCTAGGTGACCACTACTAGGAAGGTTCTAGGTGACCACTACTAGGAAGGTTCTAGGTGACCACTACTAGGAAGGTTCTAGGTGACCACTATTAGGAAGGTTCTAGGTGACCACTACTAGGAAGGTTCTAGGTGACCACTACTAGGAAGGTTCTAGGTGACCACTACTAGGAAGGTTCTAGGTGACCACTATTAGGAAGGTTCTAGGTGACCACTACTAGGAAGGTTCTAGGTGACCACTATGAAGGTTCTAGGTGACCACTATTAGGAAGGTTCTAGGTGTCCACTACTAGGAAGGTTCTAGGTGACTACTATTAGGAAGGTTCTAGGTGACCACTATGAAGGTGCTAGGTGACCACTATTAGGAAGGTTCTAGGTGTCCACTACTAGGAAGGTTCTAGGTGACTACTATTAGGAAGGTTCTAGGTGACCACTATGAAGGTGCTAGGTGACCACTATTAGGAAGGTTCTAGGTGTCCACTATTAGGAAGGTTCTAGGTGTCCACTATTAGGAAGGTTCTAGGTAACCAATACTAGGAAGGCTCTAGGTGACCACTATTAGGAAGGTTCTAGGTGTCCACTACCAGGAAGGTTCTAGGTAACCAATACTAGGAAGGCTCTAGGTGACCACTATTAGGAAGGTTCTAGGTGTCCACTACCAGGAAGGTTCTAGGTAACCAATACTAGGAAGGCTCTAGGTGACCACTATTAGGAAGGTTCTAGGTGTCCACTACCAGGAAGGTTCTAGGTGACCACTACTATGAAGGTTCTAGGTGATCACTACTAGGAAGGTTCTAGGTGACCACTACTAGGAAGGTTCTAGGTGACCACTACTAGGAAGGTTCTAGGTGACCACTACTAGGAAGGTTCTAGGTGACCACTACTAGGAAGGTTCTAGGTGACCACTACTAGGAAGGTTCTAGGTGACCACTACTAGGAAGGTTCTAGGTGACCACTACTAGGAAGGTTCTAGGTGACCACTACTAGGAAGGTTCTAGGTGACCACTACTAGGAAGGTTCTAGGTGAACACTACTAGGAAGGTTCTAGGTAACCAATACTAGGAAGGTTCTAGGTGACCACTACTAGGAAGGTTCTAGGTGACTACTATTAGAAAGGTTCTAGGTAACCAATACTAGGAAGGTTCTAGGTGACCACTATTAGGAAGGTTCTAGGTGAACACTACTAGGAAGGTTCTAGGTGAACACTACTATGAAGGCTCTAGGTGACCACTATGAAGGTTCTAGGTGATCACTACTAGGAAGGTTCTAGGTGACCACTACTAGGAAGGTTCTAGGTGACCATTACTAGGAAGGTTCTAGGTGACCATTACTAGGAAGGTTCTAGGTGACCACTACTAGGAAGGTTCTTGGTGACCACTAGGAAGGTTCTAGGTGACCACTACTAGGAAGGTTCTAGGTGACCACTACTAGGAAGGTTCTAGGTGACCACTACTAGGAAGGTTCTAGGTGACCACTACTAGGAAGGTTCTAGGTGACCACTACTAGGAAGGTTCTAGGTGACCATTACTAGGAAGGTTCTAGGTGACCACTAGGAAGTTCTAGGTGACCACTACTAGGAAGGTTCTAGGTGACCACTACTAGGAAGGTTCTAGGTGACCACTACTAGGAAGGTTCTAGGTGACCACTACTAGGAAGGTTCTAGGTGACCACTACTAGGAAGGTTCTAGGTGACCACTACTAGGAAGGTTCTAGGTGACCACTAGGAAGGTTCTAGGTGACCACTACTAGGAAGGTTCTAGGTGACCACTAGGAAGGTTCTAGGTGACCACTAGGAAGGTTCTAGGTGACCACTACTAGGAAGGTTCTAGGTGACCACTACTAGGAAGGTTCTAGGTGACCACTACTAGGAAGGTTCTAGGTGACCACTAGGAAGGTTCTAGGTGACCACTACTAGGAAGGTTCTAGGTGACCACTACTAGGAAGGTTCTAGGTGACCACTACTAGGAAGGTTCTAGGTGACCACTACTAGGAAGGTTCTAGGTGACCACTACTAGGAAGGTTCTAGGTGACCACTACTAGGAAGGTTCTAGGTGACTATGAATATATTAAACTGATTAACGAATATCAAAAAATTAATTATTAATGAATATAAAAAATTGTTAATATAAAAAAATGATAAATATCCAAAATTGATTAACGAACATCAAAAATTAATTAATATAAAAACTGACAGAAGAATGACAAAAACTGACTGACAAATATGAAAAAAAAAATTAACGATGAATGTCTAAAACTGAGATACCAATGTCCAAAATTGGCAGACTAATGCCTAAAATTGTTAAACCAATGTCTAAAATTGTTAGATCAATGCCTAAAATTGTTAGACCAATGTCTAAAATTGGCAGACCAATGTCTAAAATTATTAGACCAATGTCTAAAATTGTTAGACCAATGTCTAAAATTATTAGACCAATGTCTAAAATTGTTAGACCAATGTCTAAAATTGTTAGACCTATGTCTAAAATTGTTAGACCAATGTCTAAAATTGTTAGAACGTCTAAAATTGTTATACCAATGTCTAAAACTGTTAGACCAATGTCTAAAATTGTTAGACCAATGTCTAAAATTGTTAGACCAATGTCTAAAACTGTTAGACCAATGTCTAAAATTGTTAGACCAATGTCTAAAATTGTTAGACCAATGTCTAAAATTGTTAGACCAATGTCTAAAATTATTACACCAATGTCTAAAATTGTTAGACCAATGTCTAATATTGCTAGACCAATGTCTAAAATTGTTAGAACGTCTAAAATTTTTATACCAATGTCTAAAATTGTTATTGGTATAACAATTTTAGACATTGGTCTAACAATTTTAGACATTGGTATGTCTAAAATTGTTAGACCAATGTCTAAAATTGTTAGACCAATGTCTAAAATTGTTAGACCAATGTCTAAAATTGTTAGACCAATGTCTAAAATTGTTAGACCAATGTCTAAAATTGTTAGACCAATGTCTAAAATTGTTAGACCAATGTCTAAAACTGTTAAACCAATGTCCAAAATTGTTAACCAATGTCTAAAATTATTAGACCAATATCTAAAATTATTAGACCAATATCTAAAATTGTTATACCAATGCCTAAAATTGTTAGACCAGTGTCTAAAATTGTTAGACCAATGTGATTAATTTCCTTGGGAACATACCTTCTTGGCATGGAACTTTTTTGCAACCAGCTGGTGACCGCCCTCCTGCTGAAAAATAATATATATTGCAACAAGTATTTTCCACTTAAAAGATATTCGAAAAAGACAAATTTATACAATATTTTTAACAAGTAATTTTTTTTTTACAAAAATATTTTCAATTAAGATTTTTTTTTAATTTACAAATAATATTTACAAAGAACATTAAATAAGATATATACTGATAATAAAGAATATTAAATAAGACATATACTGATAATAAAGAATATTAATAAGACATATACTGATAATAAAGAATATTAATAAGACATATACTCATAATAAAGAATATTAATAAGACATATACTCATAATAAAGAATATTAATAAGACATATACTGATAATAAAGAATATTAAATAAGACATATACTGATAATAAAGAATATTTAATAAGACATATACTGATAATAAAGAATATTAAATAAGACATATACTGATAATAAAGAATATTAAATAAGACACATACTGATAATAAAGAATATTAAATAAGACATATACTGATAATAAAGAATATTAATAAGACATATACTGACAATAAAGAATATTAATAAGACATATACTGTTAAGAATCTAAAAGGTCAACCATTATAGTTATCCACTCTCACTGGAACCTGGTGAGGTATCCCCTGGTGGGATACCTGAGGTAGGTCTTACAGGATATCTGACACGATATCCCCTCATGGGGATATATTCTCCAGCAAGATACCTGATGAGGTATCACATTTTAGGATATCTGACGAAGTATCTTTTAAAGGATATCTGATGAAGTGTCTCTGATGAAGTATACCTGATGGGGTATCCCCTTGTGAGATGCTTGATTGCTTTTGTAGGACACCTGATGGGGTATCCCCCCATGGGATACCTGATGAGGTATCCTCTCCAGGTATACCTGACTAGGTATCCTCTCATGGGACACCTGACGAGGTATCCCCTTTTGGGATACCTGATTATTAAACAAATGTAAAATAGCCAAGAAATTTAATTTGTAAAAGGAAAAATAGGCAGAACCTTATAAACATTATTAACCTGCTAAAAAATTATCTTTTTAAAATAAGGACAAAAAAATGAGTAAGAGTGGAGAAAAATCTGCACTTAAAAGAAATTATTTATCAAACAACAATATGGCCGCTGGCCACAGGGAGCTATGACCCCTCCCCCCTCGATTCAATAAATTCCAAAGTTTGAATCTGCATGAGGCTACATTTCCATTCTATATAAGTCTTATGTGGCGAGAGAGATTTCCATAATTCTATAGAGAAATTTTCAATTTTTTTTCAGCACCATGCAATGCTGACATTTATTGATGCATGGAGAGCATTCCTGGCAAACTTAAGATTAATAAGGCCCGAATAAGTCCGGTTTTCTAACTCACCAGTCCACGCATGATCTTGTCGAGTGTGGAGTCTAGCACACCCTCGTTCTGGATGGATCGCGCCAGGGCGGTGATCTCAGAGTCCCTGGTGGAGTCTGAACACTCAAACATGTGTTCAGTGTCACACATACAGTCCTGCAGTGACTGGTAGTCACGTGAGAACCCTGCTGTGTTCTCGAAGTCTTCTAAACAACCGTCACTAGCTGTAATGATATGAGGGTGTTAACTCGGGTACTAGTAATGGTTACTAGTTAATAGTACTAATAGTGGTAGCAGTGGTGGTAGTGGTAGCTGTAGTAGTAGTGGTGGTAGTAACTAAGAAACACTTGATGTCTGAACAACATTTTACTACATTCCTCAATAAACATTTTAAGATATACCCTGAGAAACATTTAAAACATTCCCTGAGAAACAATTCATTATGAATGAGAAACATTTAAGACTCCGAGAAACATTCTATATCATCTCGGAAACATTTCAACACATTCTGTGAGAAACGTCACACTTTTACTGAGAAAGAAATGAGATGTATGCTGACCTGTATAACCCATGGGACAAGGGTTGGGTGGGTTGCAGTAAGCTGGAAGAACACCATCACTACTGCTGCTGCCGCCGCCGCTGCTACTGCCACCTTTCACACCACTGGTGTTAGGTTTGGGACGATGCTGTGACTTGTCCTCTGTCGAACATTACCATAGTTAGTGTGTTGAACAGGATGAACAAGGGGTGAGAGAGGGAGCTTGAGAGGGAAGAACAAGGGAGAGTGAAAGTGAAGAACACGGGAGAATGCTTGAGAGTGAAAAATAAGGGCGAGTGGGTGGCACCACACTATTGACGAATCTAATTTTACTAAATAAACAAACTTCAAGTTCCAGTAGAGTACCTGAGTGCTTGTTCTGAGTGTGACTCTTACCATAGTTGCCGAGGATAGTGCTGAGGAGGGAGGAGTGAGAGAGGTACTCCTGGTCCCTGAGGGAGGGACTCAGGGAGAGGTCATCGTAATCTAGGGGTAACTGTGGTCCTGATATGTCCTTCATGGCCCGGGGAGACATTCCTTCAGCCATTGGTGCCTCTAACCTGCGGTAATAACACTCTGTAAATTGCTAATTATGAGGATCAGTCAAAGCGAGATCCAGTGAAGGCTCGAGTACATTCACTACGTAAATTTATTTACGTACAGGTACACATAAGCACAATTATCACACCTAGTAAGGAGAATTACCAATAGACCCCTGGTTGTCTTCAAGAGGGAGTTGGACAGATACCTAGAGTCAGTGCCGGATCAGCCGGGCTGTGGTTCGTACGTTGAACTACGTGCGATCACCAGTAATAGCCTCGTTGATCAGGCCTTGATGCACCAGGCGGCCTGATCATGGACCGGGCCGCGGGGGCGTTGATCCCCGGAATACCCTCCAGGTAGACTCCACGTAGCTAGAACCCCCAAAAAGTCAGTGACTTATTTCTAATAGAGTCCTTGTAATATCTTATTATTCAAAGCCTGGGATAAATAGCATCATTTATTCGTCTTGTGACATATAACTGAGTTATCAAACGATTAAGAGGTTATCCTCCTAAAAAAATAATATAACAATAACTCGCAAAGAGGAATGATAACTGGGCGGAGTTTCAGTGCCAACTGAGAGAAGCCACACTGGCTTACTGGGTTACCCTGTCAACCATCCTCCAAACTAGATGGGAGTTTTTACGTGCATTACTTCTAGCAGATTTAAGCCCACCTGAAGCCTCTACAACACTTAAGTATTATTCTGATAAGCTAACTTAACGTGTATTAACGAATAGTAACAACATAACATCAATGGATGGCTTAGGTCTGGCAGCACTAGATATATGGCAGTTAACTAGAGCGTTGGTACTGTTACGCACTCTTAGATGGGTTGCATCCTGGGTAACACTCAAGGAACCAAAAAATATTCTACACCATTACAAAATTTAGAGTGGAACCAAAAATTGTCCAGAAAGGGAGGTGCATTGATGCTGGTGATGGGCTCTTGATCTAAGGAAATGGAGTTATCTTCTTCAGTGGATCGGATCAAGCCAGATTACCTGCCTTTCCCCAGACTCAGTATGCCCCTACAGATTTAGTGTTTTTCCAAGACGAAATGAAATATTGTTCAGTTTTTATTTCGAATTCACAGACAAGTTGTGAATTATGGCAGCCAGTGTTGACATTGTTACTGATGTTGCAGGTTAGGTAAGATTCGTCAGGAAACAGGACAAGTGTTTCCTGACGCAGGTCTTAGATGACGACCCTCCATTGGACCGTTTGGTCATCTGACCGAAGCCTTCCGCTGGCTTACCGGTCCACCATTTAAAGTTTTTGTTTTTAATTTTTCTATATTGATGTTGGAGTTAATTTTAATGTCTAAGTGGCAGGTATTGTACCTTAAGTTGATGTTAACTATATATTTGTATGAGTGAGATACAGACTGACCCTTGTGGTGATAGTGTGACACACAGCCTGACCCTTGTGGTGATAGTGTGACAAACAGCCTGACCCTTGTGGTGATAGTGTGACACACAGCCTGACCCTTGTGGTGATAGTGTGACACACAGCCTGACCCTTGTGGTGATAGTGTGACAAACAGCCTGACCCTTGTGGTGATAGTGTGACACACAGCCTGACCCTTGTGGTGATAGTGTGACACACAGCCTGACCCTTGTGGTGATAGTGTGACACACAGCCTGACCCTAGTGGTGATAGTGTGACACACAGCCTGACCCTTGTGGTGATAGTGTGACACACAGCCTGACCCTTGTGGTGATAGTGTGACACACAGCCTGACCCTTGTGGTGATAGTGTGACACACAGCCTGACCCTTGTGGTGATAGTGTGACACACAGCCTGACCCTTGTGGTGATAGTGTGACACACAGCCTGACCCTTGTGGTGATAGTGTGACACACAGCCTGACCCTTGTGGTGATAGTGTGACACACAGCCTGACCCTTGTGGTGATAGTGTGACACACAGCCTGACCCTTGTGGTGATAGTGTGACACACAGACTTAGCCTTGTGGTAAGTGTGACACACAGCCTGACCCTTGTGGTGATAGTGTGACACACAGCCTGACCCTTGTGGTGATAGTGTGACACACAGCCTGACCCTTGTGGTGATAGTGTGACACACAGACTTAGCCTTGTGGTAAGTGTGACACACAGCCTGACCCTTGTGGTGATAGTGTGACACAGCCTGACCCTTGTGGTGATAGTGTGACACACAGCCTGACCCTTGTGGTGATAGTGTGACACAGCCTGACCCTTGTGGTGATAGTGTGACACACAGCCTGATCCTTGTGGTGATAGTGTGACACACAGCCTGACCCTTGTGGTGGTAGTGTGACACACAGACTTAGCCTTGTGGTGGTAGTGTGACACACAGACTTAGCCTTGTGGTGGTAGTGTGACACAGACTTAGCCTTGTGGTAATAGTGTGACACACAGACTTAGCCTTGTGGTGGTAGTGTGACACACAGACTTAGCCTTGTGGTGGTAGTGTGACACACAGACTTAGCCTTGTGGTGGTAGTGTGACACACAGACTTAGTCTTGTGGTAATAGTGTGACACACAGACTTAGCCTTGCGGTGGTAGTGTGACACACAGACTTAGCCTTGCGGTGGTAGTGTGACACAGACTTAGCCTTGTGGTGGTAGTGTGACACAGACTTAGCCTTGTGGTGGTAGTGTGACACACAGACTTAGCCTTGTGGTGGTAGTGTGACACACAGACTTAGCCTTGTGGTGGTAGTGTGACACACAGACTTAGCCTTGTGGTGGTAGTGTGACACACAGACTTAGCCTTGTGGTGGTAGTGTGACACACATACTTAGCCTTGTGGTGGTAGTGTGACACACAGACTTAGCCTTGTGGTGGTAGTGTGACACACAGACTCAGCCTTTTGGTGGTAGTGTGACACACAGACTTAGCCTTGTGGTGGTAGTGTGACACACAGACTTAGCCTTGTGGTAATAGTGTGACACACAGACTTAGCCTTGTGGTGGTAGTGTGACACACAGACTTAGCCTTGTGGTGGTAGTGTGACACACAGACTTAGCCTTGTGGTGGTAGTGTGACACACAGACTTAGCCTTGTGGTGGCAGTGTGACACACATACTTAGCCTTGTGGTGGTAGTGTGACACACAGATTTAGCCTTGTGGTGGTAGTGTGACACACAGACTTAGCCTTGTGGTGGTAGTGTGACACACAGACTCAGCCTTGTGGTGGTAGTGTGACACACAGACTTAGCCTTGTGGTGGTAGTGTGACACACGTACTTACCCTTGTTGTTGTAGTGGTGGTAGTGTCAGACAAAGACTTACCCTTGTGATGGTAGATCGAGGTAGTCCCTGCCAGGGTCAGCCAGACCATTACCCATCCTGGCCACCATCTCTCTCAGGAAAACATCAGACAGACCCATAGAAGCTCCCTGAGAGACAAAACCTTCACTCAGTCTTCCAATAGAGGCAACATATAATTCTAGAAATTAAAAAGAAAACTGCAATATACAGATCATCTATATACCACGATTTTTTTTTTTGCAAATGCAATTAAAAAGTTTTTCCGGAATTGAATACCACATGGTATTAAGGCATTTAGTGTGATTTTGAGTGAGCCAATCACTAGAGAAATTAGAATTAATTTCTATAGACGTCTAGTGGAATTACAATTTAACCATAAGTTTAAAGTCTACTTTAAGTGCATATATTGAGTTATATTGACTCTCCTGCGCAAGTATTCTGCTTAGTTTCTCAAGTGTTAAGTATCAGGTATTACTACACTCACACCAAACATCACTTATATCCTTTTATTTAAGATGAAAGTAAACTGTGTATATACACTGGCATACACACCTTTCAGGGTATATACACTGATACACACCCTTTAAGTGTATATGATCTTATATACACACCTCTCAGTATATGTACACTGATACTCACACCTCTCAGTGTATAAGCATTGATACATACAGTTATGTCAATGTATATACATTGATATACATTTCTCACGGTGTATTTACACATGTACATCTCAAGTGTATATACACACTGATGCTCCTCGCAGTGTATATATACTAAGACCACTTTTATTGCACTCACTGATGCACACCTCTCATTGATACACCTCTCAGTGTACACGCAATCATACATACACATCTCGATGTATATACATTTCTCTCAGTATATACACTAATACGCACGTCTCAATGCAATCACTTGTTTCGTGATTTCATTGATATATATATATATATATATATATATATATATATATATATATATATATATATATATATATATATATATATATATATATATATATATATATATATATATATCGTGCCGAATAGGCAGAACTTGCGATCTTGGCTTAAATAGCAACGCTCATCTTGCCATATAGGACAAGTGAAAATTTGTGTATACAATAATTTCGCCAAAATCATTCTGAACCTAACGAAAAAAATATATTTCACTGTGTTAGTTTAGTATTAAATTACTGTAAACAAATCTAAAATATATTTAGTTGGGTTAGGCTAAAATAAATTGATCTTGTTATAATAAGGTTAGGTAAGTCTTCTAAGATTCTTTTGGTGCAAAATTATAAATTTTTACATTAACATTAATGAAAAAATATATCTTTAAACGTATAAGAGAAAATTTTAGAAAGGACTTAATTTTAAAGGAGTTCTTGCTAACTGACCAGTTTTACATATTCGGCACGACATTATATATATATATATATATATATATATATATATATATATATATATATATATATATATATATATATATATATATATATATATATATATATATATATATATATATAATGCATACATGCAAATACACGATATATATACATATATAGACTGTATAGGCACAAACACTATACACATATACTCTTAACAAAAACATATACCTCATACACAGGCACATTATATATACATAGACTATAACACGTATACAATGTTTACATACATACACACCCTTGTATCCACATACATGTTATGCTGTATACCCCCATACATACTCAATACTCTCGTATCTTCTACACATGTTCTTACATGTATATACATTACTGTATACAGAGAGAGACTTACCCCAGAGACAGGGAGATAGGATGCAGCACAGCAGGAGATCACAGCACCCACCACCACCACCAGCAGAGACACAGCAGACATCATCTGCAGGTAGACAACAAGCCAACGTTAATGGAGGCTTCAAGTCTATCAATTACACGAGGGTCATTTAGGCTACCTAAGAATACTTTAGTGTCTAACATAGCGATTAAATTAAACTCTCGAAGATAATATTAAACTATCTATTGTAATATGATGTTGTCATATATCAGGGAGGGAGAGAAGTAGGTCGCTTCCTAACCGGGTACTGAGGTGCGCTGGTGACTACATCTCACTTCCCATCACTACACACTACTGTCCACTTTAAACACCTTCGCTTTACTTATACCTTATTGTTTCCTTAAGTTAAGCGCTAAACCCATATGGGCCATTCAGTGTAAGACGTGGTGGAGGTTTGATCCTCCGTCTGCTAGCGCCAGACAAGACGCGCTTCCTATTTGGCAAGGGTGTTTTCTGCCGATTAAGCAGTTAAAATGTTTTTTTTGCCATAAATCTGCAAAAATCAATGTCAACGTAACGAAAAACATGTCTTTGATTTTAAGTAATATTAATTTTTACCTTATTAAGAATACCAAAATACATTATTCCACTCAGTTACAATTTATTAATATCTTTATAACAATGTACTTGGTCAGAGTGAAAGGTATGAGATAATAAGACAGCCGGGATGGTACAAGAATATTGAGACTGGGGAATACATTTAACGAACGAGATTGAATTTACACTTACCGAATACAGACCTTGGAACAGCTCACTCCTAGTACAGCCAACATCTAGCCACAGGTCCTAAGACGCCACACTGTCTTCAGCTGTTTCCTCGCCAGGCCACAGCTCTGCCCAAAGTCTTCCAGCAGAGCCTGCAGCTCTCACCCAGCAAGAGCTCTCTCTCTTTCCAAAGTCCCTTAACAGAGCCTCCAGCTCTGCCATCAAGAGCTCTGCCCAAAGTCCTCTGACAGAGCCTCCAGCTCTGCACCCAGCAAGAGCTCTGCCCAAAATCCCCCAACAGAGCTTCCAGCTCTGCACCCATCAAGAGCTCTCCCCGAAGTCCCCCAACAGAGCCTCCAGCTTCGCACCCGGCAAGAACTCTTCCCGAAGTCTTCTTAGCTGTTTCTCCGAGTTTAAACAGGCCTTCACACCTCCCTAACTTCTTCTACGAGGGTACTCCTGTGTGAGCATGCCACATGCGGCTTCCATAAAGGCTAGAATCCTCTAACAAGACTTGAGCTTATAGGATTACCAACCACCACTTTCTTCTCAAACAGAAAGATGTGAGAGACAGTGAGAGGAGTTCTCCCTTGGAATTACAAAGGCCTCCACTTCTGGCTAGGTCACCTCCCGTGCGCCTTCATCACCTGGCCTAATGAGGCAGATAAGCACTAACTACTGTGGTCCCAAGTAGAAACAGGGCACCTGGTATAACCTGATATTGGTAAGGCAGTCTGCAAATATCATAATACTCTCTCTTGCAAAATGCCCCTTCAGGGGAGCCAAGTTTATATATGTATAAATACACATAAGTACAGTGATTAGGTGATTACAATTATCATACATAGTAACATATTATGCAAAAGCTAACGAGCTATAAATCATGCAAAATAACCACAGGGGAGCTATCATTAAACTCCCCCTGCGGTTATTTTGCATACAACGTATGTGTAAATTGCCTAGGATAGCCCCCCCCCCCCAAAAAAAAAAGTCAAAGTGACGCATCTCCACTTGGGTCCTTAGAAGTGGTGAAGGACTCTTGATTAGAGGAATCAGACTTTTTGTTTACTTCCTCGAATAGAATCTGATTACCCCATTCCTCCCTTCTCCATACCTCTAGATCGAGGGGGAAAAGCGGTCGTTGCCCGTTTCATTCCGTTGAAACCCTCAGTGGTGTTGTTTACCGTGGGAAGTTGAGTATCTATGATATGCTGAACTGCCCTTCTGAGTTCTGGAGGGCTGCTTCGTGTTGTATCCTTGGGGGACACGAGTATCCCTGAAGGCTGCCTGCTGCTTCCCGGTATGAACACAGGTAGCCTTAGTATTCCTGACGATGCCCTCCTGATAGAACGAAAAATCCGTTGCCTCAGGGAAAAGGAAGGCCTCTCCTACGTTATGCCAGTGACTCAACTACGTTCGAGGAAGACTTCCACGGCTCTCCTACTCCAGAGTGGCTCGGCACCCTCAGGTCCGTCCTGTACACTCTTCCAGTCACTCCTGTGTTCAACCCTTATGCAGTCCTCACCTCTCACCTTCCCACCTATTCACCTTCACCCATTCTTCCTACTTCGTCTTCCTCCACCTTTCTTGTTTCTCCTCCAACATCCTTTCCCGGTTGAGCCTTTATCTCTTCCTCCGAAAACTTAAGGGCTCAAAACTCCTCCAGTCACCCAAACTCCCTAACACCCTCTTGCTCCTCCACGCTTACATTCCCTCCCTCTGTGTTTCCCTTACCTCCTACGTCTGTCACAGTCGTGAACATCCAGCCACCTTCATTTACGGCCCCTACTTTCCCCTCTTCTCTACCCAGATTCCTTCGTCACAGGGCACCCCTCATGTATGCCAATGTTTTAGATTATTATTATTATTATAATCAAAAAGAAGCGCTAAGCCACAAGGACTATACAGCGCTGCAGGGCAGGAAGGAAGCGAGGGCATCAGGTGGCAAAAGGGAGATGGATGAGTAATAGGTTACGGATAACAGCGGGGCAGTGGATGGTGAAAGGGTAAAGGGCAGCAAGAGACTGAACTAGAAAGGGCTGAGGGACCAACGTTTTAGAAGCACCAGATACCTAACAACACAGAAGTCACTTGATCACATTTGTGTACCTGTCCTCATCCCTATATAACAGTTTTTTCAGGTCACCATGCGCCTATACATACTGTCTCTAACCTCTAAATGTCAGAAGTGATCAAGGTCCCAGGACAGAAACGTTTTCTAATATGTCCTAGTGTTTGCTTAAGTGTCTTTTTAAAGATTTCTGATACAAGAGATCAACTTTGTCATCCTCCTTTGTACGCTTTCCAGCTTATTTATATCCAGAACTGTGCAGCATAATTTAACTGAGACCTAACCAACGATATTATATAGAGTTGAAGAATAACCTGAGGAGTCCTGTTATTTATACTTCTTGAATTCTACTCACTTTATTGCGAATTCTTAAGCACTGCTGTCTTGGTTTTAGATTACTGCTAACCAGAACTTCTAGATCTTTTTCACAATCATTGATATTAAGGTCTACATTATTTAGTTTATAAGTGTCATGGTTATATATCTTTCCAACACTAAAAACTTTGAATTTGTCTATATTAAACTTCATCTGGCAGTTCTCCGACCACTGCATCAGTTCATTCAGATCTTCTTGCAGCGCTCTCGTGTCCTCGTAGAATTAATTCAACGGTCTATTTTGGTGCCATCGGCAAACTTGCTTAATGTCACTATTTATTCCTTCATCAATGTCGTTAATGTAAATTGTGAACAATGTGTCCAACACTGACCCATGTGGAACACTCCTTGTGATGCTTTCTCACTCTGACTTCTCTCCATTTTGCCGACTCTCTCTTGTCTGTCAACCACGCCTCTATCCAGGGAAAAAAACCCTTCCTATTCCGTGCCTCTACTTTCCTCAATAACCTCTGATGTTGAAATCCATATACACTATCATATTCATTACTATGATGTGCCTCTTCAAATACCTTTTGTGAAAAAAGTAAATTCGTAAGGCAGGAACGCCCCTTTGTAAAATTGTTCTGAGATTCATAAATCAATTTGTTTCCCAAGGTGACTTCATATACCCTCGGCAATTTGATTCCATCAATTTTATCAGTGGAGGTTAGGCTTATTGGTCTATAGTTCGAAGCTAGGAACCCGTCTCCTACTTTGTAGATAGGTGTCACATTTCCCATTTTCCACTTGTCAGGCAATATGCCAGTTTGTAGTGATATGTTGAATAGACTATCCAAATTATTATAATCAAGGGGGAAGCGCTAAACCCGGAGGATTATACAGCGCCTGGGGGGGGATGTGGAAGGCATTCAGGCTTAATTCGGGGAACTGGAGCACAGATCCAATTCCCTAAATCAAGAGCCCCTCACCAACATCAAGGAACCTTCTTCGAGGGGTGACTATCCAAAGGTTTGCTAAGTTCCTTCTTACGTTCCTTTAGAACCGTTGCGGACAGCTCATTAGGCCCCGAGGATTTGTTAGGTTTTAATTTGTCTGAGAACCATGTCACTAGTGACTCTGATCCTTCATAACTTATTTTCGTCCTGTTCGACATAATCTATTATTTCTGGAATTTCACTAGTGTCTTCCTGTATAAAAACTGATGAGGAAATAAGTGTTAAAAATTCTGCACATTTCTTTATTAGTGTCAATGAGCTAACCCAAGTAGTTTCTGAGTGGGCAAGTCTTGTCTCTAATCTTACCTCTATATACTGAAAGAAACCTTTCGGGTTAATCTTCGATTCTCTTGCAACTTTAACTTCATAATCTCGTTTTGCTTTTCTCATTCCCTTTATTTACTATTTCTCAATTAATTAAATATATTGATTTCTTAACTGCCATCTGTCCTTTTTATTTGCCTGTAAATGCCTCTCTTCTGACGTATGAGATGATTTAATCTATTGTTCATCCATTTAGGGTCATTTTTGTTTGACCTAATTTCCTTATCTGGAACATAAGTAGTTTGGACAGCTAGAACTATGCTTTGAAAAATGTCATATCAGCAGCCATCGCTACCTACCTGACCCATATTCAGGTCATTCCAGCTCAACTCATCCAGGTAATTTATCATTCCTATGAAATCGGCCAAGAGGAAGTCAGGGACACTGACTTGATCGTATTAGGGTAATTCCAAGATATACTGAAATTGAGTGATTTTGTGATCGCTTTCCCCAAGCTCATCATTAACTTCAAGATTATTAATTAGTGATTCCTTGTTGGCATGAACCAAGTCAAGCAGGTTGTTTCGTCTAGTTGGTTCTGTCACAAACTGTTTTAAAAAGTAATCCTGGATCATATCAAGAAAGTTGCTAGACTCAATATCTCCTGTCAAATTGCTCCGGTCAATTTATCTTTAGTTGAAATATCCCATTAACACAACATTTTCTTATCTAGATGCCTTATGAGTTTAGTCCCATAGAAGTTTACTGTATTCCTTATCAAGGTTCGGGGCATGTAAATCGCACTCAAGATTAGTTTTTCACGACCCTCGAGAAACTGTAGCCAAACAGATTCAGTGTCTGATGCTTCTAATTTTATATCATGTCTAATGCAACAATTTAAATTATCTCTGACATATATCACCACTCTACCACCCTTCCTGTTGACCCTATCAGTGTGGAATAGTTTATAATCCTGTATGTTGCATTCAGAAGGCATTTCTCTATCTTTCAGGTTGAACCAGGTCTCTTATAGCAATAATATCTGTACTTCCTGCACATTCAATTAATCTTAGCTCATCTATCTTATTTCTAACGCTCCTACTATTGGTATAATAAATCTAATGGGAGCTAGTCTCTCACTGCCCTCTGCTGTCTCTATTTGTATGTTGACCAGTTCCAATATATTTATTTGTAAATTTATAATGACTTGTGCCTTTTAAACATATCCCTGAGGTATCCTGGTAATATCCACTGTTCTCATCCCTCATGCCACAACCTGTTTATTTCCCCCACACACCCATACCTCTATCTTCTGTGAGTTTAAAGTCATAGACAATTCAGCAACCCCGTTTCTTGAGTTGGCTAACGCTACCACTCCTGCCCCAGAAAGATGTACCCCATCCCTTGCATACATGTTTGCCATAGAACTTGTTCTAGTTATCAATGAATGGGATTGAAAGTCTAGCCAGCAATTTACACAATTGCCCTAGACATCCATTCATGCCCATTCCCCTACGTATCTTGCCTGACATATTATCTAAAATATTGACTGCGTCACCAATGCCGACTCCAGGTAAACACCTTGTCTCACCTTCCTATCTCTGTTACAGAAAGCTTGGTCCATATATCTTATCCTGTGAATCACCGACCACAAGGATATTTTACATTTATTGGCAGGGGAGTTGGTGGTACCTTGAACCTCAATGACCACTAAGTACATTCGTCCTGGAGAACAGAGAAGCGATTTCTTACCTTCAAAACTTCTCTTTTAACCTTCCTTATTTTGATGTTGCTTCCTTTACTGCTGCTCATTGCTGGTAACCTGTTTCTCTTCACTAACACATTAACAACTTCACATTCATTTCTATATTTAACCAGGTGAGCTTTTAACTTCCTATTTTCATCCTTAAGAAGAACCTCCTGCAGCACTTTGACCCCAGATTCTAAAACCCTACAGATGCAAGCCATGGTGCACTATAACACTCCACACTAATTCCCTAGACAGCATAGGTCAGAATGACCACTCGTGATCCCTGACCTCTTCCAGCTACTTGTCTTCAGAGGCTGTATTGGCTTCTATTGAGGAAACAAAGCCTGCGTTGGACAACGACTTACTTCCTTTATCGTCACACACACCTTCCACCACGATCTCCTACACCCGTTAATCAAGATATTTCTTTTATTATTATTATTATAATCAAAAAGAAGCGCTAAGCCACAAGGGCGGTATTTCTTTTAGAATTACCCACATGTCACCTATTTCTACCTTCCCAGTACCACGACACAATTACTTTATTTACCACTCCAGCCCATAGCCACAGCCTGCCTTCTATTGCCTGTAACCTGTTTCCCTTCACTAGTACACCTTATAATGTCTACATGGAAAAACGGGGGGAATGCGAAGTGTTGCTTTCCCAGATTGTATTTATCTATGAGACCGGAAATTACGTTCCACTGTTGGCCTTCCTATTCTATGTTTTATTGCAATCATATGATACTTTTAGGGATGAGACATATGATGATTATTATTATAATCAAGGGGAAGCGCTAAACCCGGAGGATTATATAGCGCCTAGGGGGGATGATGTGGAAGGCATTCAGGCTTAATTCGGGGAACTGAAGCACAGATCCAACTTCCTAAAGAGACATATAATTAATGCACGTTTCTTTTACACAGATATTGCTTACTCTTGTCTTTCCGTTCATACTTCGCTTCATTATACTGCGGCCTGTGTATATTTGGTTAGTGGTACACAGTCTGTTCTTTGCAACTTTCCCTTTCTCGTCCATTACCTATTCCCGATATCCGTTTTCAGATTTCTTCCTTACCTCCGCCACTTCTTTTATATGGTGACCAATGATCATCATTTCCTCTGAGGAAAGTCTCACTGACTTTCGCACGGACCAGTTAATAATAATAATAATAATAATATCTATTTACTACAAGTACATGTAAAGGTATATAGACCTAGCTGACATCAATGATATACTACTATACAGAAAGCCTCTTATGCTGAAAATTTCGGGCAAATCAGGTCAGTGTCCCAGGATGCGACCCGCACCAGTCGACTAACACCCAGGTAGCCATTTTACTGATGGTGAACATAGACAACAGGTGTAAATTATTATTATTATAATCAAAAAGAAGCGCTAAGCCACAAGGGCTATACAGCGCTGCAGGGTAGGGAAGGAAGCAAGGGAATTGGATGGCAGAAGGGAGGGGGGATGATCAGCAGGTTACAGAAAACAGCGGGGCAGGGGTTAGTACGGGGGTAGAGGGTAGCAAGAGATACAAGTAGAAAGGGCTGAAAGTATCAGAATTTGTGAAGTAAGTCAGTCGTTGTCAAAAAGTCAATGAGAGAGTCCGGATGAAAGGTGGGTCCATCAGCGAGAAGGGAAGGTAAAGAGAGAGCAGCGGGGCGAAGACGACGACAGAGGTAAATTCTGCGTGCTCGTTGATAAAGTGGGCAGTCCAACAGAATGTGGCTGACTGATAATGGAGCTTGGCAATTCTCACAGAGAGGAGCAAGACGCCTCTCCATGAGATATCCATGAGTAAGACGAGTATGGCCAATGCGAAGACGGGAGAGAGTAGTCTCCCAACCTCGACACTGGTGATAAGAAGACGGCCAGTAACCTATACTCGGTTTAATAGACTGAAGTTTGTTGCCGAGCATAGTAGACCAACGTTGTTGCCAACGGGTGTGAAGGTGGGAAGATATTACAGCAAAATAGTCCGTACATGGAATACCTCTATAAGAAACTGGTAGGTCATGTACTGCTGACCGCGCAGCAGTGTCTGCCTGTTCATTGCCCTGCACGTCAACATGACCAGGGACCCAACAAAAAACAATATCTTTATGCTTAGTAAAGATGCGGCGTAGCCAAAGTTGGATACGGAGGACTAAGGGGTGAGGTGTATCAAATTTTTGTATAGCCTGTAAAGCACTAAGGGAGTCTGAGACAACCACAAATGATGACACAGGTATAGATGCAATACGGATAAGTGCTGTAAGGATGGCATATAATTCAGCAGTAAAAATACTAGCTGAAGATAGTAAATGCCCTTGTACGACGCTGTCCGGAAACACTGCTGCGAATCCTACGCCGTCAGAAGACTTAGAGCCATCTGTGTACACAGCAATGGCATGAGAATGAGAGTGAAAGTGGTCAAGAAAAAGAGAGCGGGAAGCGACCGTAGACAGTTGGGCTTTCGAGCAAGGGAGGGAGAAAGAACAGACTCGAACAGCTGGAACTTCCCAGGGGGGTAGGGAAAAGTGAGATGCTACATGTACATAGAAAGGTGGTAGTTGAAGAGAAGACAAGAGCGAATGAAGGCGAAGAGAGAAGGGACGGAGTAAGCAGGGGCGGCGAACAAATAAAGAATGTCTACTAATATCAGTGACCATTCTATAAATGGAAGGATTGCGGAGATCATGAGAGCGTACATAGTAGCGCAGGCAATGGGCATCACGGCGATCGGATAAGGATGGAACGTTCGCTTCTGCATAGAGGCTTTCGACAGGGGAAGAGCGAAAAGCACCAAGGCATAAACGTAATCCTTGGTGATGAATGGGGTTAAGGCTAGAGAGAGTAGCAGGAGATGCCGCTGAATAGATCTGGTCACCATAATCAAGTTTCGATAAAATAAGGGTGGAATGTAGGTGAAGGAGGGTTCGACGATCAGCTCCCCACGAAAGATGAGCAAGGGTTTTAAGAAGGTTCAGCCGGCTGTGACAAGTTGCCTTCAGAGAGGTAATGTGAGGTTTCCAGGATAACCTACGATCAAAGAGGAGGCCCAGAAACTTGACTGTATCACGTTCAGGGATACGTGAGCCATAGAGGTACAAAGGATGATCAGAGATGACAGAGCGTCTAGTGAAAGTGATTTGGTGGGTTTTAGTGCTGGAAAATTTAAACCCATGTGTGGTGGCCCAATTGGAAACACGGTCGACTGCATGCTGGAGAGAAACTGTAAGGAGGTGACAGTCAGCGCCTGCACAGGCAATAGCGAAGTCATCAACATAGAGTGATGACCAAATATTTGATGGAAGACTAGAGGCCAAATCATTAATAGCAAGGAGAAAAAGTGTTGTGCTCAGAACACATCCCTGGGGGACACCTTCAGCTTGGACAAAGTCCGGGGAGAGCACATTATTAACCCGAACACGGAAATGCCTGTCAGTTAAAAAGTTCTTAAGGAAGGATGGTAGATTGCCTCGAAGGCCTAAGGAGTGGGCTTGGGCTAAAATATTATACCTCCAAGTTGTGTCATATGCCTTCTCAAGGTCAAAAAATATGGCAATAACTGAGTGGTTATTCGCAAAGGCATTACGAACATACGTATCCAAGCGCAGTAAGGGGTCTATGGTAGAACGTCCCTTACGAAAGCCATATTGACGAGTGGAGAGACTGTTGTGTGTCTCTAAATACCACACTAAACGTCTATTTACTAGACGTTCCATTACTTTGCAAACTGCACTGGTAAGAGCAATGGGACGATAGTGGGAGGTTTCATGTCCCGTAGTGCCTGGTTTGCGGAAAGGGAGAACAATGGCGGATTTCCACAGCTGTGGAAGAACTCCTTGTGACCAAATAAGATTGTAAAGGCGTAATAGGACTGCAAGGGCTGACTGATGTAAATGTTGTAGCATACGAATATGAATGTCGTCGGGCCCAGCTGCCGATGGTCGACAAGCTGAGAGTGTTGCCTCCAGTTCTTGAAGTGTAAAAGGCACATTATACTGTTCTTCTCTGAGAGAAGAAAAGTCCAAGGGTGCTAACTCTCTGGCAGACTTTGAGGAAAGAAATGAGGGGCATAGATGGAGTCCCTGAGAAATACGGACCAGATGATTGCCAATTTCATTGGCAACATCTAGTGGGTTTGCTATATCAACACCGGCAACCCGCAGAACAGGAGCCGGGTCAGGAGAATATTTACCACTCAGTTTTCGTACTTTTTTCCAGACTGCACTCATAGAGGAAGCAGAGGTGATGGTGGAGACATAATCTCGCCAGCAAGTGCGTTTAGCGTCACGGATGACACGGCGAGCGATCGCACGCTTCTGTTTAAAATCAAGGAGTCGCTCTGTGGTTCTATTGTACCGGTACCTGCCCCATGCAGCGCGCTTCAAACGTACTGCACGAGCACAAGCAGGAGACCACCAAGGCACGCATTTCTGAGAATGCCTGCCCGAAGTTTGGGGTATAGAATGAGAAGCTGCGGTGAAAACGGAGGACGAGAAGAGGTGTAAAAGCTCATCGATGGAGGACGAAGAAGGAACCTCTTTAAAAACAGTCAGGTGTGAGTAAAGGTTCCAATTTGCCCGATTAAATTGCCAGCGTGGGGTGCGAAGAGGTGGCGAATATGAAGGGGAAGTAAGAATGATTGGGAAATGATCACTGTCATGTAAGTCCGGGAGAACAGACCAAGTAAAGTCTAATGCGGCGGAGGAAGAGCAAACTGAGAGATCGATGCAAGAGAGAGTATGAGTCCGAGGATCAAAATGGGTGTGAGTACCTGTATTTAAAACATGGAGGGGGTGGGTGGCAAGAAAAGCCTCTAACTGAATTCCACGGGAATCACAGCGAGACCCTCCCCAGAGGAAATGGTGGGCATTAAAATCACCAAGTAACAGAATCGGTGGCGGTAATGACGAAACAAGGAAGGCAAAATCCGGAATAGATAATGCCCGAGAAGGAGAGAGATATAAAGAACAGAGTGTATACCACCTATGTAAGTGGATACGGGCTGCTGTGTAATGCAGCGAAGTATGAATAAATAGCTGATGGTACGGAATATCAGTGCGGAGAAGAAGGGCACTTTCATTAAAGGTCCCATCAGGAAAAGGATCTGAAGAATACAATAAATTATAGCCTGAGATGTGAGAAATAACAGCAGAGTGTAATTTTGGTTCCTGTAAGCAAACACCAACAGGGGCAAACTGGGAGAGTAACATCTGAAGCTCACCCTGATTACCCCTGAGGCCGCGTATATTCCACTGTAAAAAGGCCATGATTGGCAATGATAAAGATACTTGAAATCCGCAGGTAAGGGTTCCTACGGACTAGAAGGGTTAGAAAAGTCCACATGCGGAGGCAGTGGAAAATGTTCAAGCAGCGAAGGAACGGTGCGCTGTGAAGAAAGGAGTTGCGCAGATGGAGCAGAGGAGAGAGAAAGAGCGGAAGGTGGATCAGTGTCCATTGATGGTTTGGTCTCTGCAATATATTCAGAGATTGCTTCAAGTGTTTCGGAATTCAGAGATGTCGTATGGGAGACAATATTGGGAATGGTAGGGGGAGGATGAGTAAAGATTGGAACTGTATTGGACTGTACCAAGGTAGGGGGGGGCGAAAGGGTGGAGGGAACTGGAGAAGCGTGTCAGGGGACAGAAGAGACAGGAACCTGGGAGGTGGCAGAAGAGGAAGAAACTTGGGAGGGAACAGGGGAGGAAGGTACATTACGAGGAGGAGGGTGAACCTCTGCACTTGTAACTGAGCCAGTGAGAGGGGAAGAACTAGGGACAGAGACAGGGAGGGTAAAATGAGGAGGTGGAAGATGGGTAGGAGGTGTTACCGGACCTTTTTTTGACTTTTGAGAAGTAGAGGGACGATTGGGAAGAGGTGTCGTACGAGGTCTCGTCGATACTGAGGCTTGTAAGAGAGAACTCGAAGAAGCGAGATTAGACTGAGGCGTTGAAGTACTGACGTCTGAGCCGAGGACAGCAAAAGGATTAGATACAGGAGTGATTATGGGAGAGGTAACCACAGAGGTGGGTGTAGAAGATGGGATACCAGAAGTGGGGGGACGTTTTGAAACACGGGAATAAGAAACACGTGGGAGTCTCCCTTGGAGGCGGAGATGAGAAACTGCCATGGCATAAGGGAGACCTTCTGTCTCTTTGAGGTAACGGATTTCCCGCTCGTTTAAATAGACCTGACAACGGCGAGAGTACGAAGGGTGAGCCTCATGACAGTTAAGGCAAGAGGGAGATCGATTGCAAGACGTATTAGAATGGTCATCGGCACCACAGACTGGGCATTCGGCGATAGATCTGCAATATTTCGCTGGATGGCCAAATCGCCAGCAATTTCTACACTGTTGTGGTGTAGGGATCACCTTTCGAACTTGTAACCGATGTCCTGCTATATAAACGGAGGATGGGAGTTCTCGGCTGTCAAAAGTTAAACGAGCCACATTGCTAGGGTATCGTCTCCGCCCACGGGCAGGAAGAACGTAAGTGTCTACCTTGAGGATTGGGAGATCTTGGAGTTCCAGCTGTTCTAGAATGTCGGTGCCACATGTCTGGAAATTTTGTTGAACTATGGTATGGGGCAGAATAACGGTACCACTACAAGAATTGAGGGAATGATGTTTTTCAAGGGTGACAGGAACAGTATCTATATGGGAAAGACGAGAGAGCTCACGAGCCTGGGTAGCATTCTGTACGGTAATGATGCGCGTACCGCTCTTAAGAGCATGAAAAGAAATATCTTTACCAACATGGCGTAGGAGTGCCTTGCCAATACTATGGTCAGAAAGATAGGCAGTAGAGGAAGTTGGTCATAAAGTGAAGAATTTAGTCCACTGTTCAGTCTGAAACTGAGCGTGGAAAGGTAGTGAAGGACGTGTCGATCGTTTCTGAGAAGAACGAGAAGGTGAAGGTGGAGAAGTATCATCAGCAGGTAATTGTCGTTGACGTTTAGGTGTGGGACCAGAGTTGGTCCGACGTGGAACGGGTCGGCGATTTGAAAATTGCCGCACCGTAGAGGGAGAGGCCGGAAGCATAGTCAGAGGAGAGCGAAGGTCTGATAAATCGAAGGAGTCAGTCGAGGCCTCAGTACCTGAAGCGGGTGAGGAAACAGCACCGGCAATAGGTACAGAGGCATGAGGAATGTCTGAAGAGTGGTCCAAAGACGAGGCGGGGTCAGAACGGGGTGCGGTATCAAGAAGGGGCCCGGGGGTACCAGGTTCATGGACTAGGGCTGCCATGGTTAGGTTACTTCTTTCTTTTTGTTTTTAAGAAAAAAAAAGAAAGAAGAAAAGAAAATAAAAATAAAAAAAAGAAAAAAAAAGGGGGGACCGGGGAGGGATAGTTCCTAGGAGGAATGAAAGGGCCAGAAATCTCCCTCCGCGCCCAAGAGGACTCGACACCGCTAGTAGCGCAGATGCAGCATGGAACCCGTGCCATACCCTACCCTTCATGCCAGTAAACCAGCAATCTGGGATAGCAACCTCACATCTGCCGAGCTACCTCGGTGGACAAAAGAGAGGGCGGCCGGATATCCGCCACAAAGCATACCTCCTTCAGCCACCACCCCCGGAATCCGAAAGGTGGCTTCCAGAGATACACCCGTCGCCCAAAAGACACCCAAAGCTACTCCGGGATACCGGAGAGGGATCGGGACATCCCTAGGCAATCCAGATTCCACGGCAAACTACGCCACCGCCAAGAAACCTCAACGGAATGGGATGGACCCCGGTGTCCTTTCCCCTACCTAGGAACTAGCGCGCCTGTGGAAGAAATCACGAAGGCTAAAAAGAGGAAGGGCAAAAGGGAGGGGTGAGGAGGAGGAGGAGGAATGGAAAAAGGGGAGGATGGGGAGGATGGGATAGGGGAGGGGAGAATGGGGGGTAATTAGGTTCGGTCTGAGGAAGAAGACCGACAGGGCTAATTCCTCAGACCAAGAGCCTCTTCACCACGCCAAGGAGCCCCCCTTGAAGAGGCAACAGGTGTAAAGAAACACACCCAATGTTTCTACTCTGGCTGGGAATCGAACCCAGACCCTCGCCGTGTGAAGTGAGATTTTCTTTCTTCTCTGCCTCGTCGTGTTTAAATACTGACGTCCTTTTAGATTCTATTATTTATTATAATCAAGGGGGAAGCGCTAAACCCGTAGGATTAAACAGAGCCTGTGGGGGGATGGAAGGTATTCAGGGAATTGGAGCATGGAGCCAGTCTCCTAGATCAAGAGCCCCTCACCAGCATCAAGGAACCTTCCTTGAGGGGTTTTAGATTCTAGCCCCACCTTCTCTTTCTGTATAAAAATCTATACGTATATATACCCTTCTATAGCAATGGACTTAGGTCTATGATACCTGATCTTCATGACAGCAATCATTTCCCTCTTCTTCTCATTCTTCTGCCCGACCCCCCTTCTTTGCTTTGTCGGCAGTTTGAGAGGGCAGATCGGTTTTTTTTTTTGTCTCATGGCTTTCCGTTCTTTCCCAGTTGAGTCTCTCTAGGCAGAGGCAGTGCCTGACGCCCACCGTCTCCGTTATTTTGACTCTTCTCATGACCTTCACGAATCTTCCACGTACATGACTGTAATGATGTTATTAAGGCTTCTTTGTTTTATTGTTGACCTCATTAATAAAGCCCCTTTCCTCTTCGTATTTGCTCTCTCTCTCTCTTGGCTTCCGATAATATATCTTCCTTCAATGTTTTCTCTCTCTCCTTGGGAAGTCCTGACGATTCATGTTTCCTCTGCTCCACTTCCTTGTATGAAAGCTCATTAGTCTCCCAAAACTTCATGCTAATTCTTTCTTTATCACTTTTATACTCATTTTGATGCTATTGTAGTTCACTGATGGTTAAAGTCCCGTGATGGTTCTGGATATGCAGCAGTTTCTCTTCGCAACATCGTCCGATTTTATTTAGTAGACTCAGCCAGTGTTTTCACAGCAGTTACAAGCAATTCTGATGGTTATCATGCACATGGCGTCAATGTCTCCTTCGTCACTGTAGTGTCAGATCTTAAGAGTGCATTACAGGCTATCCAGAAATTTGACCCTACATCCTGCTATCCGTCACATGTTCCACTTTAGTTATACCGCATTTCTAATCAACACAAAGACTTCAGTTATTGCTGGGTCCCTAGATACATCAGGGTAACAAGCAGATTCAGCAGCTCGGTCAGTTGTTCATGACCTCCCAATTTCTCACAGGGGTATTCCTTACTCAGATTATTTTCGGTAATCTCTCGACAACTCTACAGCCGCTGGTAACAACAGTGGTCAGAGTTGGTCCACAACAAATTGTTTTCCCTCAAACCAAGTTTAGGTTTCTGCCCATCATCCCGCCACTGTCGTGTTCGGGAGACGGCACTCTCCCATCTACATATTGGCCGCACACGCCTCACTCAAGGATACCTCACTGAAAAACGGCCGGCAATGCTCTTGGAGAACTGTCGGGTTGCGCTATCAGTTCACTATATCTTATAGATTGTTCAGCCTATCAGCAGGCACACAGAATTCCTCTCAGTCATCTCCTTCACCCCACACGCTAACTCTCACTGACCTCCTCGCTGAGTTCCACCTCTGATGCAGACTGACATTTTAACAGAAACTAACTTGCCCTTCATTGCTCCATCACCCTTGCCCGTTCCTCCTCTCCCACACCCTTCCACAATGCTCTTTGACCCTCTCACGTTCAGTGTTTAAACTGAGTTATCTAATTTTAATATGCAACTATCTATTGTAACATGAAACTACAATAACAAACTATCTATTGCAACAGACTAGTGTAACATTAAGCGATCTATTGTAGTGATAAACTATCTATTGTTATGACACCACCTACAACAAGTGTTGTATACTGCATGACTATACACCACCTACAACATGGTGCTGTATACTGCATGATTATACACCACCTACAACATGGTGCTGTATACTGCATGACTATACACCACCTACAACATGGTGCTGTATACTGCATGACTATACACCACCTGCAACATGGTGCTGTATACTGCATGACTATACACCACCTACAACATGGTGCTGTATACTGCATGACTATACACCACCTACAACATGGTGCTGTATACTGCATGACTATACACCACCTACAACATGGTGCTGTATACTGCATGACTATACACCACCTACAACATGGTGCTGTATACTGCATGACTATACACCACCTACAACATGGTGCTGTATACTGCATGACTATACACCACCTACAACATGGTGCTGTATACTGCATGACTATACACCACCTACAACATGGTGCTGTATACTGCATGACTATACACCACCTACAACATGGTGCTGTATACTGCATGACTATACACCACCTGCAACATGGTGCTGTATACTGCATGACTATACACCACCTGCAACATGGTGCTGTATACTGCATGACTATACACCACCTACAACATGGTGCTGTATACTGCATGACTATACACCACCTGCAACATGGTGCTGTATACTGCATGACTATACACCACCTACAACATGGTGCTGTATACTGCATGACTATACACCACCTACAACATGGTGCTGTATACTGCATGACTATACACCTACAACATGGTGCTGTATACTGCATGACTATACACCACCTACAACATGGTGCTGTATACTGCATGACTATACACCACCTACAACATGGTGCTGTATACTGCATGACTATACACCACCTACAACATGGTGCTGTATACTGCATGACTATACACCACCTACAACATGGTGCTGTATACTGCATGACTATACACCACCTACAACATGGTGCTGTATACTGCATGACTATACACCACCTACAACAAGTGTTGTACACTGCATGACTATACACCACCTACAACAAGTGTTGTACACTGCATGACTATACACCACCTACAACATGGTGCTGTATACTGCATGACTATACACCACCTACAACATGGTTCTGTATACTGCATGACTATACACCACCTACAACATGGTGCTGTATACTGCATGACTATACACCACCTACAACATGGTGCTGTATACTGCATGACTATACACCACCTACAACAAGTGTTGTATACTGCATGACTATACACCACCTACAACATGGTGCTGTATACTGCATGACTATACACCACCTACAACATGGTGCTGTATACTGCATGACTATACACCACCTGCAGCATGGTGCTGTATACTGCATGACTATACACCACCTACAACATGGTGCTGTATACTGCATGACTATACACCACCTACAACAAGTGTTGTATACTGCATGACTATACACCACTTACAACAAGTGTTGTATACTGCATGACTATACACCACCTACAACATGGTGCTGTATACTGCATGACTATACACCACCTACAACTTGGTGCTGTATACATGACTATACACCACCTGCAGCATGGTGCTGTATACTGCATGACTATACACCACCTACAACATGGTGCTGTATACTGCATGACTATACACCACCTACAACATGGTGCTGCATACATGACTATACACCAACTACAACATGGTGCTGTATACTGCATGACTATACACCACCTACAACATGGTTCTGTATACTGCATGACTATACACCACTTACAACAAGTGTTGTATACTGCATGACTATACACCACCTACAACATGGTGCTGTATACTGCATGACTATACACCACCTACAACATGGTTCTGTATACTGCATGACTATACACCACTTACAACATGGTTCTGTATACTGCATGACTATACACCACCTACAACAAGTGTTGTATACTGCATGACTATATACCACCTACAACATGGTGCTGTATACTGCATGACTATACACCACCTACAACATGGTGCTGTATACATGACTATACACCACCTGCAGCATGGTGCTGTATACTGCATGACTATACACCACCTGCAACATGGTACTGTATACTGCATGACTATACACCACCTGCAACATAATGCTATATACTGCATGACTATACACCACCTGCAGCATGGTGCTGTATACTGCATGACTATACACCACCTGCAACATGGTGCTGTACACTGCATGACTATACACCACCTGCAGTGTGGCGTTGCATGACTGTAAACGGTTTAGAAAAACCGACATGTTGAAGAATTAGACACTGTTGCAACATTTGGGAATATATATTATTGTAACGTTTCGCCAACCAGCGGCTTCCTCAGTCTGGTACAGTGATGAATGGTGGAAAATTTTACAGCAGTACACGTCATAATTCAGCCAGGTGTTCCACGGTCAGATACAGGGAGCTCAAAGCAGGCGACTATGAAGTACCTTCTCTCTCAATAACAAATGCATACATACATACACTGTATGTATGTATGCATTTGTTTTGTATGCACTGTATACAAAACTCAAAAGAATCCTCAAATGGAAAGAAAGGAGCATATGAAAGACTCTGACTTTTTTGGGTTATCCCAGGTTCTCTACACATATGCTGCTATGTATGATAATTCTATGTAACTGTATTTGTGTATACCTGAATAAACTTACTTACTTACTTACTAGGAGTAATTGTGTCAGGTGACCTTACAAAGAACACAATAAGGCAAATACCACGACAGCCAAGAAGTTGACAGGGTGGATAATGAGAACTTTCAAAGCATGGGTAACAGTGCAAGTGGTTAAATTTTTCAAATTGCTTTTGCTTTGTCGTGAAGAATATTGTTTAGTGTTAACGGCCTCGTTTAGGACAGGAGAGATATCAGAGCTAGAACAAATACAGAGATCATTTACGGCGAACATACAGCTGATAAAGCATTTAAATTACTGGGTACGTCTTACTAAAGTCCTAAATATATACTCAATAGAGCAGAGATACATGATAATATACGAGTGGAAAATACTGGAGGGTCTTGTCCCAAATCTGCACACTGACATAACATACTGGAGTGAGAGATATGGGAGGAAGTGTAAAATAAACCCAATGAAAAGCAGGGGCGCCGTGGGCACAATTAGAGAATACTATCAATATCCGTTGGCCCAGACTAACATCTTACCAGAAGATACCAGAATCATTGCTGGGACAAGTGTATATGTATTCAAGAGGAAACTGGGCAAGTATCTCCCCCAGGTGCCAGATCAACCAGGCTGTGATGGATGTGAGCAAGCAGGAAACTAGCAGCATCGGTCTAGTTAACCAGGCAAGCACCGGATGAGCCTGGAACAAGGCCGGGCTCCGGGACTAGAAAAACTCGAGTCTCGTCAAAGGAATGCACACACAATAATCGTCATCTACTTTATTGTTCAGAAAGACTTTGTTGAGATTATTAACCCGGAGGGTTAATAATCCAGTGATACCTCAATACGGTAAGGATGTTATTAGTGTTTTATTTTCACTAAGGTCCTTTTCATCCTCTCTCCCAGATGCGACTAATACTAACCGCCTAACACCCGGTACCTACTTGCTGCTAAGTGATCAGGGGCAGCAGGGGTTAAGAAAGCTCCTCAACATTTCCGCTCGTCCGAGGATCGAACCCGGCCCCTCAAATGTGCGAGCTGAGGCACCTACCAAGTGAACCACAAACTCTGTGGCTCTTTAGTCACACACCCCTCATGGAAGGTTCCTTGATGTTGGTGAGGGGCTCTTTATTTAGAGAATTGGATCTGTGCTCCAGTTCCCCGAATTAAGCCTGAATGCCTTCCACATCCCCCCCCCCCGGGCGCTGTATAATCCTATGGGTTTAGCGCTTCCCCCTTGATTATAATAATAATAGTTTAGTCACACACTATCAAGTCCGTACACAGCTGTAGGCTAATTTACAAGTCATATAAATATAAGATTAAAAAAAGCACAATATCATGACTGGAACAATACACAAGTAGCCCGCACATAGGAGAGAGAAACTTACGACGACGTTTCGGTCCTTCTTGAACCATTAACTAGTCACAAAGAACAAAAAAGCACAGTACCGTGTAGTTAACTAGTCACATATAACTCTAGCACTGATCCCCTGTATTCCTTACCGATCACAATACAATCCACACCCCATGATGTTACAATAACTGTAACACCCCATGATGTTACAATAACAATGTAACACACCCCATGATGTTACAATAACTGTAACACACCATGATGTTACAATAACTGTAACACCCCATGATGTTACAATAACAATGTAACACCCCATGATGTTACAATAACAATGTAACACACCATGATGTTACAATAACAATGTAACACCCAATGATGTTACAATAACAATGTAACACCCCCATGTTACAATAACAATGTAACACCCAATGATGTTACAATAACAATGTAACACCCCCATGTTACAATAACAATGTAACACCCAATGATGTTACAATAACAATGTAACACCCCCATGTTACAATAACAATGTAACACCCCCATGATGTTACAATAACAATGTAACACCCCATGATGTTACAATAACAATGTAACACCCAATGATGTTACAATAACAATGTAACACCCCCATGATGTTACAATAACAATGTAACACACCATGATGTTACAATAACAATGTAACACCCCCCATGATGTTACAATAACAATGTAACACACCATGATGTTACAATAACAATGTAACACACCATGATGTTACAATAACAATGTAACACACCATGATGTTACAATAACAATGTAACACACACCATGATGTTACAATAACAATGTAACACCCCCCATGATGTTACAATAACAATGTAACACCCCATGATGTTACAATAACAATGTAACACCCCCCATGATGTTACAATAACAATGTAACACCCCCCATGATGGTACAATAACAATGTAACACACCCCATGATGTTACAATAACAATGTAACACACCCCATGATGTTACAATAACAATGTAACACCCCATGATGTTACAATAACAATGTAACACACCATGATGTTACAATAACAATGTAACACACCCCATGTTACAATAACAATGTAACACACCCCATGTTACAATAACAATGTAACACACCATGATGTTACAATAACAATGTAACACACCCCATGTTACAATAACAATGTAACACACCATGATGTTACAATAACAATGTAACACCCCCATGATGGTACAATAACAATGTAACACACCCCATGATGTTACAATAACAATGTAACACACCCCATGATGGTACAATAACAATGTAACACCCCATGATGTTACAATAACAATGTAACACCCCCCATGATGGTACAATAACAATGTAACACCCCCATGATGTTACAATAACAATGTAACACCCCATGATGTTACAATAACAATGTAACACCCCCATGATGTTACAATAACAATGTAACACCCCCATGATGTTACAATAACAATGTAACACACCATGATGTTACAATAACAATGTAACACCCCCCATGATGTTACAATAACAATGTAACACACCATGATGTTACAATAACAATGTAACACACCATGATGTTACAATAACAATGTAACACCCCATGATGTTACAATAACAATGTAACACACCATGATGTTACAATAACAATGTAACACACCATGATGTTACAATAACAATGTAACACACCATGATGTTACAATAACAATGTAACACCCCATGATGTTACAATAACAATGTAACACCCCATGATGTTACAATAACAATGTAACACACTATGATGTTACAATAACAATGTAACACCCCCCATGATGTTACAATAACAATGTAACACCCCATGATGTTACAATAACAATGTAACACACCCCATGATGTTACAATAACAATGTAACACACCCCATGATGTTACAATAACAATGTAACACACCCCATGATGTTACAATAACAATGTAACACACCCCATGATGTTACAATAACAATGTAACACACCCCATGTTACAATAACAATGTAACACCCCCCATGATGGTACAATAACAATGTAACACACCATGATGTTACAATAACAATGTAACACACACCATGATGTTACAATAACAATGTAACACACCATGATGTTACAATAACAATGTAACACCCCCATGATGTTACAATAACAATGTAACACCCCCATGATGTTACAATAACAATGTAACACCCCCATGATGTTACAATAACAATGTAACACCCCCATGATGTTACAATAACAATGTAACACCCCATGATGTTACAATAACAATGAAACACCCCATGATGTTACAATAACAATGTAACACAACATGATGTTACAATAACAATGTAACACCCCATGATGTTACAATAACAATGTAACACCCCATGATGTTACAATAACAATGTAACACCCCCATGATGTTACAATAACAATGTAACACACCATGATGTTACAATAACAATGTAACACCCCCATGATGTTACAATAACAATGTAACACCCCATGATGTTACAATAACAATGTAACACCCCCATGATGGTACAATAACAATGTAACACACCCCATGATGTTACAATAACAATGTAACACCCCCCATGATGGTACAATAACAATGTAACACCCCATGATGTTACAATAACAATGTAACACCCCCCATGATGGTACAATAACAATGTAACACCCCCATGATGTTACAATAACAATGTAACACCCCATGATGTTACAATAACAATGTAACACCCCCATGATGTTACAATAACAATGTAACACCCCCATGATGTTACAATAACAATGTAACACACCATGATGTTACAATAACAATGTAACACCCCCCATGATGTTACAATAACAATGTAACACACCATGATGTTACAATAACAATGTAACACACCATGATGTTACAATAACAATGTAACACCCCATGATGTTACAATAACAATGTAACACACCATGATGTTACAATAACAATGTAACACACCATGATGTTACAATAACAATGTAACACACCATGATGTTACAATAACAATGTAACACCCCATGATGTTACAATAACAATGTAACACCCCATGATGTTACAATAACAATGTAACACACCATGATGTTACAATAACAATGTAACCCCCCCCCATGATGTTACAATAACAATGTAACACCCCATGATGTTACAATAACAATGTAACACACCCCATGATGTTACAATAACAATGTAACACCCCCCATGATGTTACAATAACAATGTAACACCCCATGATGTTACAATAACAATGTAACACACCCCATGATGTTACAATAACAATGTAACACCCCCCATGTTACAATAACAATGTAACACCCCCATGATGTTACAATAACAATGTAACACCCCATGATGTTACAATAACAATGTAACACCCCCCATGATGTTACAATAACAATGTAACACACCATGATGTTACAATAACAATGTAACACCCCCATGATGTTACAATAACAATGTAACACCCCCATGATGTTACAATAACAATGTAACACCCCCATGATGTTACAATAACAATGTAACACCCCCATGATGTTACAATAACAATGTAACACCCCATGATGTTACAATAACAATGTAACACCCCATGATGTTACAATAACAATGTAACACAACATGATGTTACAATAACAATGTAACACCCCATGATGTTACAATAACAATGTAACACCCCATGATGTTACAATAACAATGTAACACCCCCATGATGTTACAATAACAATGTAACACACCATGATGTTACAATAACAATGTAACACCCCATGATGTTACAATAACAATGTAACACCCCCATGATGTTACAATAACAATGTAACACACCATGATGTTACAATAACAATGTAACACCCCATGATGTTACAATAACAATGTAACACCCCCATGATGTTACAATAACAATGTAACACCCCATGATGTTACAATAACAATGTAACACCCCATGATGTTACAATAACAATGTAACACCCCCATGTTACAATAACAATGTAACACACCATGATGTTACAATAACAATGTAACACCCCCCATGATGTTACAATAACAATGTAACACCCCCCATGATGTTACAATAACAATGTAACACCCCATGATGTTACAATAACAATGTAACACCCCATGATGTTACAATAACAATGTAACACACCATGATGTTACAATAACAATGTAACACACCATGATGTTACAATAACAATGTAACACCCCATGATGTTACAATAACAATGTAACACCCCCCATGATGTTACAATAACAATGTAACACCCCATGATGTTACAATAACAATGTAACACCCCATGATGTTACAATAACAATGTAACACACCATGTTACAATAACAATGTAACACCCCCATGTTACAATAACAATGTAACACCCCATGATGTTACAATAACAATGTAACACACCATGATGTTACAATAACAATGTAACACACCATGATGTTACAATAACAATGTAACACCCCATGATGTTACAATAACAATGTAACACCCCATGATGTTACAATAACAATGTAACACACCATGATGTTACCTTAACAATGTAACACACCATGATGTTACAATAACAATGTAACACACCATGATGTTACAATAACAATGTAACACACCATGATGTTACAATAACAATGTAACACCCCATGATATTACAATAACAATGTAACACCCCCCATGATGTTACAATAACAATGTAACACCCCATGATGTTACAATAACAATGTAACACCCCATGATGTTACAATAACAATGTAACACACCATGATGTTACAATAACAATGTAACACACCATGATGTTACAATAACAATGTAACACCCCATGATGTTACAATAACAATGTAACACCCCCCATGATGTTACAATAACAATGTAACACCCCATGATGTTACAATAACAATGTAACACCCCATGATGTTACAATAACAATGTAACACCCCCATGATGTTACAATAACAATGTAACACCCCCATGTTACAATAACAATGTAACACCCCATGTTACAATAACAATGTAACACACCATGATGTTACAATAACAATGTAACACCCCATGATGTTACAATAACAATGTAACACCCCATGATGTTACAATAACAATGTAACACCCCATGATGTTACAATAACAATGTAACACACCATGATGTTACAATAACAATGTAACACCCCATGATGTTACAATAACAATGTAACACCCCATGATGTTACAATAACAATGTAACACACCATGATGTTACAATAACAATGTAACACCCCCATGATGTTACAATAACAATGTAACACACCATGATGTTACAATAACAATGTAACACCCCCATGTTACAATAACAATGTAACACCCCATGATGTTACAATAACAATGTAACACCCCATGATGTTACAATAACAATGTAACACACCATGATGTTACAATAACAATGTAACACCCCATGATGTTACAATAACAATGTAACACCCCATGATGTTACAATAACAATGTAACACACCATGATGTTACAATAACAATGTAACACACCATGATGTTACAATAACAATGTAACACACCATGATGTTACAATAACAATGTAACACCCCATGATGTTACAATAACAATGTAACACACCATGATACAATAACAATGTAACACACCATGATACAATAACAATGTAACACACCATGATGTTACAATAACAATGTAACACACCATGATGTTACAATAACAATGTAACACACCATGATGTTACAATAACAATGTAATAATACAATACTATACAAAAATATTTCAAGTTCGTTAAAATATTAGTAGTATTCTATATGGTTTACAGATGTTCAGCGAAGGTGCAGCTGTAGTGTAGGAAGCAGCTGTAACACTCACCTGAATTATTATTATTATTATAATCAAAAAGAAGCGCTAAGCCACAAGGACTATACAGCAACACTCACCTGAAGATTTCAGAATGGGTTGGTGGACAGGAACTACCCAGGGAGCTACTATCTTTCTGTCATATGTGTGAAACATAACTAGTATTTGGTAGATAGAACTATCCAGGGAGGTGGAAATAAATGGTATAAAATACCGACACAATGGAAATATAAACACATATGCAGTATAATGTGATCCTGTATTGACAACGTTTCGCCTACATAGTGGGCTTTTTCAAATCACAAACAGATCTACCCCAGGTAGATCTGTTTGTGACTTGAAAAAGCCCACTGTATGGGCGAAACGTTGTCAATAAAGGATCACATTATACTGCATGTGTGTTTATATTTCTATCCAGGGAGGTACTAACCTTCAGTCATACGAGTGCGAAACACAGCTAGTAGATCAGTAGATACCTATTTAGGAATATACTATCTTGTTTAATGTGTGATAGATAGTAGTGGTAGAAAACTATCCATTTCCTCTATGAGTGTGAAACATTGGTAATAGACTGGTAGATAGCAACTATCCAAGAGATACTATCCTTCTGTCCTAGGAGTTAAGACCCCAACAAGCAGCAGGATGAAGACTCGTCTACCAGCGTCACTGTTCTCACATAAGTACCATTTCGAAAGTGATTAATTTACAATCTGACAAGTGTGGCTTATGGCTGAGTTCCTGACAACTCGTGTCTAACAAAGTTAGTCAACACTACCGTAGTTTAGTATTTTGGAAATACGTTTTGTTAAGTGTGTTTCTTAAATCAAGGATCTATCATAGTTCAACTCCTGCAGTGTGTACATGAATGGTATAGAATACCGACAAGATGAAGAATTAGACATGTGCAACATCTGGGTATCTTTAATCTGTAGACGAAACGTCATCTTGCAGTGTGTGTTGTTATTTGATCATCAGGATAAAAACCTTGATGTGGGTCTTTCTCATAAGACCTGTTCGTTTTTTGTTGTTTTTAAGGAAAACTGGATACATCAGCAGTGTGCTGCTACCCTAGTCTTTATGATAATTGCAGTGGCAAGAAAAGCTATTTCACTGTCATATTCAATCACACAAGGTGTTGAAGTGTGTCAGCCTGAGCTGGGAGACTTTACGATACCCTCATTGACCTACTAAAGTGTTCCAGTTAGTATTCATCAGTCCGGCTCAAGAGCGCCAGTACCTGAGCGAGGGCACAGCAAGACTGTATCTTAAGACACGTAAAGGTAGGGTAGCCGATGGCACTTTGGCTGACCACAGCAGCAATGGTTCCTGGCTTAATTTACCTTAATGTCCTATTGTAACCGACACCAGAACATTGTATCTCACTTCACAATCGTAGAATAACAATTATGTTTATGATATCGAACAATAAAATAACGTGTTTAAGTATTATTTCCATGTGAAATATACCGAAGTTATGTTCTGAATATTTTTACAGGTTGAATCACTGTGTTGTGGAACAAGCAACAGTAAATACGAAGCAAAGACAACTGAAACAGGAAAATGAACACAAAAGATAGGAATCAATAAGGAAAAGAATAGAAGCAGAGCGGGAATTACAGAATGACAGCATCGAGGGTCACACACAAAACTCGAGGAATACTAATACACAGCTACCAATCAAGGAAGGTAACTATAAAATGTCAAGTTTCCAGGATGAAGGAGGAGAGAGGAGCAATCACAGGCGACGACATGGAAATATGCAAGGAACTGAGCAGACAACTTAATGAGGAGCAAAAATGGTGCCAGAAAGCAGGACGAAAGGGTTAGCCAACAGAAACTGGACAACATCCACATATATAAAATTTTGGAGAAAGTAATGAAGCTTAAAAAAAAACTGGATAAAACAAAGTCAAGGGGCCTAACGCATTGATCTACGGTTAAGTGAGTCAGGATGTTAGGTAAGACATATATGCAACAGTTAGGTATCTTTATTTCGAAACGTTTCGCCTACACAGAAAAGTTGAGAGAAGCAGAAGAGACTTGAAGACGATGTAATCAGTCCATCACCCTTGAAGTTTTGAGGTGGTCAGTCCCTCAGTCTGGAGAAGAGTATTGTTCCATAGTCCGGAACAATATGGAGTTGAAGTGACTATGGAACAATACTCTTCTCCAAACTGAGGGATTGACCACCTCAAAACTTCAAGGGTGATGGACTGATTACATCGTCTTCAAGTCTCTTCTGCTTCTATCAACTTTTCTGTACTCGACTGAAGAAGCTTACTGTGTAGGCGAAACGTTTCGAAATAAAGATACCTAACTGTTGCATATGTGTCTTACCTAACAACCTGTCGGTATTTCATACCATTTTAATGTTTCAAGTGAGTCAGGATCTACGTTACAAGAAACGGGACAACTACCAGACAGCAAGAAACTGTAAATGACCTTCCAGACAAGTGACTCAAGTACAAGCCATCACTGGCTTCTTCTGGAAATATAATTTTTGGCCTAAGTTTTGGAAATATAACCAGCAAGTTTGACTCAGCACCTAGAAAGGGAACATAATTACAAAAACCAGCATGAAATTAAGGAAGGTAAATCCTGTCTGACAAAGCCACAAGAGATTTATGGTCGAACAACAGAGATGAAACAAGAAAGACAATAATTTGAGTCAATTGCACATTTGACATAATACTCCATTATATACTGATTCATAAATTTGAAAAGGAAGCAGAAGTACAAGGCAAAGATAAACGGTGGATGAAGGTATACTTAGTGAACACAAGACAGTTGTTGATGGCATGGTTGGAAGACTGAGGATGGGAAGACCAACAAGTGAGGTTACCCAAGGATCAGTACTAGGATTATTAATATTTTAAATGTAATCAAATAATCTGACAGAGAAAACCGAATGCAAAATATTGTTTATGATAACGTAAAGCTAATAAATGAAAAAAAAAACGAAAGATTAATTACACTTGGAGAAGCTGAGAGAGTGGTCAAAGAAGTGAGAATTGAAACTCATCCCCCCAAAAAATGTGAAAACATACATATAGGGAGAGAAGACCAGAAACAAAGTACAGTCTTGGAGATGAAACGCTACAATACAGCTTCAAGAGTAAGATTTTGGAGTAAACATCACAGATGTATACATAAACCACATAACATCTGCAACATATGCTAGGTTAGCAAGTATCATATTGCCCCCCCCCCCCACAACACAAGGTCTATTCTAAAGTATGTAGCACAACTAGGAAGCCCCATATGGTCAAATTTATTCCGAAACGCGAGAAGTTCCAGAGATTTACAACAAATTTTGTCATGGGGTTGAAAGAACTGAATTAAAAACAGAAACGGAACCTGACCAGAGGAGACAAGCTTATAACGTACAAGATACTCGAGATATAACAGCGGAGAATACTGTTTGAAATGCAAGACAGAAGACCAAGGATGTATAAACAGCAGCGAAGTACACAGACAAGCCATTAGGCAAACTCCACACAGTTTCAAGAGTAGGTATGATACGGGCCAAGGAGGCTAGGAGCCGATATTAATGCTGGGGATTGTGGTTTAAGAGACCGGGCCAGATGAAGAGACCCGACCCCCCCCCCTCCCGTCCCTACACAACTCAGTACACACAGGAACTGGAACAACCTAGAAATTCAAATGGTAGAGGCAGAGTCCATACACAGCTTTAAGAATAGATATGATGGGGCTCATGCAGCTAGGAGTGAAACCAATAGCAGCCAGCAGTGGCGGGTGCCAAGAGCTGAGACTCGACTCCTGCAACCAGTTAGGTTAGTACATACAAATACACACACATGTATACACATACACATCCAAGCAATAATATTATTACTATATTCACAGGGGAGAGATAAACTCGTAGGGGTCACACAGGGCCTGGCGAAATGGAAGGTAATCAGGTTCGATCCAAGAAACTGGAGGGCAGGTCCAATTTCTCGAATCAAGAGCCCCTCACCAGCATCAAGGAACCTCCCATGAGGGATCTAGCAACACTGGAGGTGAGGATCAGGCGGAAACATGATTACGACATACAAGATACTTCCAACATTTATATAGGAGATAGAGAGAGCGCGAAGGGCAACTGGTGACAAACACATAGATGACGTAAGGGATGTTAGGAACTACTTTTGCAGTATGAAAAACTAGAAGAGGTGTTATACCTTTGATGAGTTTCGAGACTTTTCCTACTTCCAAATCCCGTCCTGGACCAGGCTTGTCTGGTGCTTGCCTAGTCAACCAGGCTATTGCTGCCCACATATCCATCACACCCTGGTTGAATTGACACCTAGCAGAGATACTTGTCCAGTTTCCTCTAAGACATCTGCACTTTTTTCAGCAGTTTCCAATACCTTCTAGTGGAGACAAACACTATACACAGCTTTAAGAGCAGATATGGTAGACGAGTAGACGAGTTCTCAAGAGTAGGGATGGGATGATATCAAACTTTTTACCGATACTCAATTTTAGGTCGATACTGATACCATCAAAATTAATTGATACTCACTGATACCTATAGCATCAAAGGTCGACGCTGATACTGATAACTTTGACACATCCCTAGTTAAGAGGCAGGGCCAAGAGCTATGAACAGATGTGTACACACAAGGTAAGTACACACACGTGACCCCAACACTGCCATCTGGCAGACTTTCCACTCAGACTACTCAGCTGAAGGAAAAATACATGTTGGAGACAAGTTTAAAGTGCGACACTGCCATTGATGGAGCTTTATAAAGTCATCCATCGCGTTCTTATTAGCTTCAATAGCGCGAAACATTGTCCCAATACAAACTTTTTCTGCGACGTACCTTCAATATTGTGGAGTGTGTCTCGTTCAGATCCAGGTGCTCACTTGTTCAAATTATACAGCAATATTTACCGTTCCTCCCTTAAACTGCAGTGCTTAACAAATACACTGTTTGACATAGCAAATTACTGTGAGCTGAAAAGACCTGTCTGACCTTACTAAATGTACACCGAGGGATGTGTAGAAGAGAGCGTGATCCTTGACTGTGTTGGATACACTAGTGCTGGTACACCAATTGAAGTCTCAGTACACGGGTGTCAATCACAGACCAACACCCGCCTCAGCGAACATTATTACTGACGATCAAAGCAGCAGTTGTAATTTACAGGGTCGTCCACACCCTGGATGATCTTCACTCAAGATTCGTTCATTTAACTCCCTTTTTCGAAGCTTAGCATCACTACGTTTACGTACAGATACACTGAAGGACCTATTTTGTAAAGAAAAACTGCACGAGAGCAAAATGTGCCAAAATACTGCTAACTAACCTTGATATCAGCTGCGTGGCACTGGCTGGAACTGTCTCCTCTCTCTGGTAGTCAATAATGTGCCAACTCTACGGGCCGCTGGTACCAAGTATCAACTACACGTCACCTTGTCACGAAACAGTGCAGGTGAAAATCTACTTAATAAATAACATTGTAAAAAAACTTAATTTCCATTTTTTTCATGTAATATGAAAAATAAGTTTAGCGTTGAAGCTAAAAAAGTGTATTAGTGACGTTATGGTGCGCAGATATGAATGTGCGTGGGCAGGCTCAGCTGGGTTGCTATAGCAACAGTTGTATTGATCATGAGGGTGTGCCATCTACCCCTCCCCACAAGGGGTGGGGAATGTCTGGATATCACTGAAGGGCTCTTGATCCTAGGTGTTGCAGCTATCATCCTCTTCCATCAAATCTTAACACTATACCATTCCCCAGGGTAATGTAAGGTTTGTCAGGAAACGGGACAAGGGTTTCTTAACCCACCACTGGAGCTTTTGATCATCTGACCGAGACCTTGTGCTGGCTTACTGGTCCACCCCTTTAAAAATTATGCTTATGATTATAACCATTTTATAATTAATTCCCCAGGAACTATGACCCCTTGGGATTTAGCGCTTTCCCGAGAGTAGCGGTAATGGGGTCATCCTCTCTCCCTCCCACCTCTGGTCACTGGCTCTCAAATCTATCCACTACACGAGTCATTAAGAATGTATACCACCAGTCATGAATATTTTAATAGTTAAATAGAGATTAAAGTAAATTTTCATATATATATATATATATATATATATATATATATATATATATATATATATATATATATATATATATATATAATGGTAGTAGGTTGGTAGACAGCAACCACCCAGGGAGGTACTACCGTCCTGCCAAGTGAGTGTAAAACGAAATCCTGTAATTGTTTTACATGATGGTAGGATTGCTGGTGTCCTTTTTTTCTGTCTCATAAACATGCAAGATTTCAGGTACGTCTTGCTACTTCTACTTACACTTAGGTCACACTACACATACATGTACAAATATATATACACACCCCTCTGGGTTTTCTGCTGTTTTCTTTCTAGTTCTTGTTCTTGTTTACTTCCTCTTATCTCCATGGGGAAGTAGAACAGAATTCTTCCTCCGTAAGCTATGCGTGTTGTAAGAGGCGACTAAAATGCCGGGAGCAAGGGGCTAGTAACCCCTTCTGTATAAATTACTAAATTTAAAAAGAAACTTTTGTTTTTCTTTTTGGGCCACCCTGCCTCGGTGGGATACGGCTGGTTTGCTGAAAAAAAATATATATATGTATATATATAATACATACATACATATATATATACTCTGTATCACCGCCTGCCAGAGCGCAGGAAGAGAGTAAACACAAGGGGGCATTCCACGTACCAGCTGGTGCTCATACCACCACCTGGTGAGGTCTACACCAGCTGGTGATCATACAACTACCACCTGGCTAGGTCAGCACCAATTAGTGCTCAAAGCATTAGTACCTGGGGAGGTCTACACCAGCTGGTGCTCATACACTCATCACCTGGGTGTAGACAGTATACCTATCCCATATCTGTTTCCCATAACTACTGCTAGGGTAGCTGTCTCTATAGACCTGGGCTGCCACCTGGTGAGCGGCCATAGACCTACCTTCAGTTCACCCAGTAGACAGCCTGCAAGTGTAAACCTCGTCTTTCTCTCTGATGCTGTAATGGCCAGGCTTAGGTTGGTTACCAGTACTCTTGGCAGTTTGGCTGACACTCAGACGATGATCAAACCAAACTCAAAATATGTGGCCAGCCCTATGGTCACTATCTTGAACACTATGTGCTTAATTATCCACTTACTGAGGAATAAAAAGATAAGACAGTATTTTAACCTATGTGATATTTCAAAATATCTAATTAATTAAAATATCAGATATATTAAGCAAATTTCCTAAATTTCTTGTAACAGATAAGTGAACTGTGGATATATAAATCCAGATGTACTCCTGTTAACCTTTTTGTGGTCTAGTTCCTGGGCCTTTTGTGTATCCATATTCTCTCCTGCTACCCTCCACAGGATGGATATGGGGTGCACAATAAACTAGCCAGTTCAATGGCAAAAATTTAAAAATCTAATATATATCTAGGGCAGCCAAGTAAGGTTAGGTTATTGTAGACAGTTGACCGAGTGGTTCACTCACTGTCCTGGAAGTTTTGAAAAAAAACCCACCCGTTCCGGTTTTTTTTTTAAAACACACTGTTTGTATAAGAACCAAAATAAACCCAAGGCTTGTCTCCGAAGAGTATTAATCAACCCATTATTTCATTTTTCACTCATATTAACATTATCAGATAAAACTCAGCGCTGTACGATCATGGTGGTTTAACGTTTCGATATTATAATAATAATAATAATAATAATAATAATAATAATAATAAACTGACAATAAGTTTCCATATTTTTATCTATTAAAAATTTACATTACCTAATATTGATTGTGTTAATTAATGGGGTTTCAAGCCTATCGACTACACGATGCCATTAAGGCTGCACGTGACCTGTTCACCACCAGTTAAGAATACAGTAACACACAGATTAAAGCAACGTTTTAATGTATATACACCGAGAAGTATACACCTGTGTGTATGTTCTGGTATATCTGATGTTCAATGTTTCTTCTTACTTGATGTTCAATGTTCCTTCTTACCTGATGTTCAATGTTTCTTCTTATTAGTGCTCAAATAATTTATGCGCTAAATTCGTAGGGGTTAGGCGTAACTAAGTTTGGAAATTGAATTTTTATGAAATTCTTTTATTATAATCACTATTTCTAGCTTATATACACTTAGTATTATATTTCAAATTACTTTTTTGTGCCTATACAACCGCTGACCCTCAACTTAACCTCCTCCGCTGGTGGGTCAAGCACTGACCTTACCTCAGTTTTTAAAGGCGTGGACTGGTAAGCCAACGAAAAGTCTCAGTCACCTGTCTAAGACCCGCGTCAGGAAACAATTGTCCAGTTTCCCGATAAACATTACGTAATCTAACCTTTCCTGATTTTTGCTTCACTTCCTCGCTCACCCACAGGGATCTTACCAGAGTATAATCTAACAAGCAACAACATACTAACTAAACTAGGTACTATATACAAAAAAAAAAACCTGCACATAGACAAACTTATGACGATGTTTCGGTTCGACTGGAACCATTAACTAGCCACAGTGAAGCGAGAAAGAAGGGTGTTGAGCCCACCTAGGCAGTAGGCACTCGTGACAAAGTGGTCTTTACCTCTCCTTGCTCCTTCTCCTTTCCTATATTTTCTTCATTCTTCTGTGTGACTAGTTAATGGTCAAAGTCGGACCGAAACGTCGTCGTAAGTTTCAGTCTCCTGATATGCGGGTTATTTGTGTATTGTTCCAGTCACGGTATTGTGCATTTTTTGACTCACGAAATCGTAATGACAAGATTGCAAACAAACCATACCACGGGCGAGGACAGAACCCTCGATCAGAGTCTCAAAACTCCAGACCGTCGCGTTAGCCACTGGACCAGCTAGCCATAATAAGATTCGTCCAACTAGGTATATTTCTACACCATAGGAAGGTTAGCATAGGCACCACTGACCACAAATGCAAGTTTTTACAAACGAATCTCCAGCTAGCGTGGCCGTGACGAACTCTACCTCAAGTCCCCTCAAAGCCGTTAACATGACTTACGAAATCGTAATGACACGATTGCAAACAAACCATACCACGGGCGGGGATATAACCCTCGATCAGAGTCTCAAAACTCCAGACTGTCGCAGTGGCTAACGCGACGGTCTGGAGTTTTGAGACACTCTAATCGCGGGTTCTATCCCCACCCGTGGTATGGTTTGTGCATTTTTATTCTTTCTGTAAGTACTATACAGCAGACATTGCTTAAAGTGTCACTGGTAAAAATATATTTATTTTTAAGTAACGTCGATCCTCACGCTGGGTCTTATAAGCAAACAATAACTCTCAGGCCAGTGCGGTAACGCACTGGCCTGCGAGTTTTAGGACGCACTTGCCATCGGTTCAAACCCCACCCGTTCCCTGATTTGGTTTCAACCGTGTTATTTTGATATCAGGAGTGTAATAACTCTGGAGGAGGGGTGTTAATGTTGCAGTTCTATAACTGTAGTGTAAGCGCGCGCCTGGCAGGACAGTGATGGAGTGAATGATGATGAAAGCTTTTCTTTTTCTGGCCACCCCACCTTGGTGGGAGACGGCCAATGTGTTAATAAAAAAAATAACTCTGGCAGCATCGCCTGGTACCTACACTATGTCCCAGACTCGATACATGCAAGATATCTATCAACATTGTACATCTACGTTAGCTACACCAAGATATTTGTGTGAAGCCTCACTTGGGCTTCTCCATCGTTGGCACTCGGGGAAGCCTCTCCATGGTTGGCACTCGGGGAAGCCTCTCCATGGTTGGCACTCAGGGAAGCCTCTCCTTCCATACCTACACTCTCGAAATATCTTCTTCAATACTAATCAAACAAGTGTGTAAAATTAAATAGAAAATGTATCTCCAAAGTTTTAATTGAAAATATACAAATTTTGTAAAATATGAGAACAATAACTATATAACAATCTGTAATGGAATGACAGGAGAATCACAAATTAATAACAATAACTATATAACAATCTGTAATGGAATGACAGGAGAATCACAAATTAATAACAATAACTATATAACAATCTATAATGGAATTACAGGAGAATCACAAATTAATAACAATAACTATATAACAATCTATAATGGAATGACAGGAGAATCACAAATTAATAACAATAACTATATAACAATCTATAATGGAATGACAGGAGAATCACAAATTAATAACAATCTATAATGGAATGACAGGATAATCACACAGTAATAACAAGAACAGTACATGTATATATAAAAATTTCAAATAAGAGTAAATCTTACAATAGTTCTAATAATCACTGTAAATCTTTAAAGTTTTAATGATCACTGGACAAGTTTACATGTAATCTTTAAGACAATAGTGAAAATAATTATACAATACAGTACATGTAACGTTCGTTTCTCCAATGAATAAGTTTGTAAGTAGCGACCTCTGTTATATATGTCGTTGTACATGAATGGTATATAATACCGACAAGATGAAAATTAGACACATGTGCAACATCTGGGTATCTTTATTGTAGACGTTTCGCCATCCAGTGACTATCAATACAAAATCTAGGACATAATTGGAAGACAGAAGTATATACAAACGATGAGGTAAACAGTCCCTCAGTCTTGGAGTTGGTGTTAACAACACCGTAGAATCTTCGCCACTACAGTCTTCTTCACACCAACTCCAAGGCTGAGGGACTGGTTACCTCGTCTTTTGTATATACTTCTTCTGTCTTCTAATTTTTGTCCTTGAATTTGTATTGATAAAAGACACTGGTTGGCGAAACGTCTACAATAAAGATTTGTCTATTTTTTTATATGTCGTGCCGAATAAGTAAAGCCAGCCAATTAGCAAGAACTCATTTAAAATTAAGTCCTTTCTAAAATTTATCTTATACATTTAGATATATATTTTTTAATTTTGTTAATGTAAAAATTAATTCTGTACCAAAAGAACCTTAGAAAACTTACTTAATATTATAACAAGCGGAATTGAATTTCGCTTAATCCAATTAAATATATTTTTTGTTAGGTTCAGAATAATTTTTGCGAAATTGTATACACAAATTTTCGTTTGCCTTATTCGGCAAGAAGAGCGTTGCTATTTAAGCCAAAATAGCAAGCTTTACCTATTCGGAGCGACACATATACATTGAAAAACAATCTCAAACAGGCGATAGAAATCTTTACCTCAAGATCTTTCGCACTCTCGTGCGTCGTCAGCAGCTAAGCAATGTTGCTATACAACAGGTAGCTCTCTTGCAATATTGCACAGCTCCTGACGATGCGCGAGCGTGCGAAAGATCTTGACCTAAAGATTTCCATCCACATATGGCTTGTTCTGAATATATATATATATATATATATAATATATATAGTGACCACGAACAAGTGGCACTGATCAATAACAATACGACTAACCAAGGATTCGAACCCATGCTGCTTTGGCCCGCCTCATGGTGAGCGAAAACCGATGACGCTCTAACCCACAGGACCATGCAATCCTACAAGAACCAAGCACCTAATGTTGTTATTGATAAATACCACTTGTTCGTGGTCACAATAATTTGTGACCAGGTGTCTACAACAGTAAATCGCCTAAGTTTTAGCCAATAGCAACTCAACAAAAGGCTGCTGTTTGTATTTTCACTCAATAAGCTTCCAGACAACAAAACCCTCATTCTTCAACTTAATACACAAGACATCTGTTTCTAGTACTGTGTATACCAATGCACAGATCAACACAAATGTAAGCCAACTCAGAAGCTTTTTCTAGAAAGCTGCAGCAAAACTCATTGGCATAATACAAGAAATGAATATCTCTTTGATATCACCTAGTAAGAATTTACGCATGTAAACTGAGGTTTTCTTAATTGCAATGAAGGAGAGCATGGTAGTTGTGTTGTATACTGTTTATTTTTCCTAAATGACAGTTTATTTAACCTTACTTGTGGGTCAAACCTAGGTTTATCAATCACGGTACTGACACCACTGTTGGCTATTTCGTCTCGTATCCCTTCGGTCTTTTCCACTACTTTGGTGAAGTTGGCTGCTCTTTAAGAACTCGAAGAACCAGCAAGGGTTGGCCTTTCTGACACAATGCTCTTTTCTTTTATGTCAGAGATCCCAGCCAGAGTCAACTAGTCCTCTGATAGATCTACCTTTTTTCTACCTCTCACAGATGCTGTCGTGTCAAGTCAGACTTTATTCACAACATTCTCACATGTTTTCTAAGTCCTATTTTTATTTAGTTAGATGCCCGCCTTTCTCAATACATTGACAAACTCTTTAAGAGGAACGTAATTTCCCCAGTCTTCTAATAACATGTTCACTTTTCCACTATAATCTACCTTGTCAATATTTACTATCGCATTTGCTTTGTCTGTTTCCTAAGGTGATGTCCAGGATCTTTCCTTAATTCATGGTATAACTTAACAAATCTTTGAGGACAATTGTCCTCCAAGATTTGACATTAGCCCAGGACGAGCCGTAACACCGCCCTAGGTTTCCAATTCTAAGTGATAAGTGACTATGCTGCTATGTATGATAATCTATGCAACTATTTATGTATACCTGAATAAACTTAGATTTATTTCAGGACAGTGTCATCCATGATACACCTATAAGGTGGAACAGCACATTACACATTCTGAAAAGAACACTGGACATAAAGGAGTCACTGTGTGTATGCTGCTACCAACTCCAAAATAAAACAATTCAGTAACACTGAATGGTTAATAATGTCCAAATGTGTGGAATCTCTAAAACCTTATGAAGACATCACCAAAAGAATGAGTGACTCAACAGTCCAAGCTCCTGTGTGTGTGTGTGTGTGTGTGTGTGTGTGTGTGTGTGTGTGTGTGTGTGTGTGTGTGTGTGTGTGTGTGTGTGTGTGTGTGTGTGTGTGTGTCACAACAATCAATATTTGCACCAATAACTCATTACAGTTGTGACCGGGTGTGGAAGTGTGAATTGCTCATTACTCTATAATTTGTACATGATTGTAGCCATGTATAAACGTAAGTAACCATTCTTACAGGATTCATTACTTTTGTAACTTGAGTTCATTACCCTTGTACCTAGTTCAGCTATCAAAACTTTGGGGGCCCAGTCCCTGGACCCATTACGTACCTCTGTAATCTGTAAATACCTTTGTAACTTGTCATGATTGTGACCAGACTACCTGGAGTTCATTACCTTTGTAAATTGTAAGTTCATTACCTCTGTAACTTGCTCAGTTATCAAAACTTTGGAGTCCAGTCCCTGGACCAATTATGTACCTCTGTAATCTTTTGACTACCGCCCACAGGATGGAAATGGGGTGCATAATAAACTTATTAAACTAAACTGAACTCAACATCAATAGCTCAAGTAATACCTCTTGTAGTATCCTTAAAATACACTCTTCAGTAACACAGTGAACACACGTTTCTCATTCTGAAGAAATTCACACCTCAGCTTAAAGTTCAGAAATTGAACCAAACATTGAATTATTGGCTGAGTCAAATAATGCGAGCTGAAGTTGAATAAAGATTTTCCTTGGTTGAAGGTGAAGATTTGTACAGAACTGCAACATCTTGACCCAAGATACAAGAGTAAATTCTTTTCCTCAGCTCACATCACTTATGTGAAATCATCAGTTGTCAGACTGAGTGAAGAGATAAATGAAGATAAACGCAAACACTCAAAGGACGATCAAGAACCAGTAAAGAAACGAAGAAGAGAAGACTCAGAGCAATCAACTACAGTCGTTGCAACATTAGATGCACCAATGACGTCCACTGTTGCTTCCAGCAGTGATGATAATGATGAGGGGACCTCTGCAGAGTCTGCAGCAAGGAAAACCATTCAAGATATTATCGAGAGGTATCATAAGGAAAAAAGAATTAGTGGAACAAGTAAAGACAGCATGCAGTGGTGGAAGAGAATGAAGGGAGAGTAACCCTGATTTAGCGAAGATTGCTTGTCAATATCTCTGCTGCCCACCAAGCAGTGTCCATAGTGAGCAGTTGTTCAGTGGTGCTGGCCTGATTTACGACAACAAACGAAAACGATTTCTGGCAAGAGAATGCGGAGGAACTACTATTCTTGAAGAAAAACCTTCCAATCATAATCTTTAAGCATTAAGCAAATGCCAAGTGATAAGTAACACATGTAATAGCAGTAATCATTGCTCGCATCGCTCTCGGGTCGTGTGGACCTGCTGCGCAGACGCTCCTGTCTAGACTGGCTCTCTGCGCAGTTTTCCCTGTTTTGAATATTCAAAATGGCGGATAAACATGGTCGCCGTGTAAATACGGTGTGTGTCGAATTGGTTTGTGGAACGCTAACAAGTTCAGCGATGCAGGTGCTCCTGCCTACGATCATCGGCGAAGTATATGGCATACCGAATGACGAATTGTATGGAGTAGCCATAAATGGAATTACAAGGATCTTCATAAAGTTTAAGGAGGAGGGCTTCTACTCTAGCATCGTTAACAAATATTAAGAGAGAAGACTGGCCGTGAACACTGCAGTGGAGGTATGCCTCCATGATGTGTCGAGTTACATGACGTGGGTAAAAGTAAGGAATGTACCATTTGAGGCAACAGAGCATGATGTGATAGCAGTTTTCTGTAACTATGGAAAAATCCACTTAGCTGAGTTGGGAGTGTGGAAAAATGGACCTTATGAGGGGTTGCCTGAGGGATCATTTACACTGAAAATAACCTTACAGCAGCCAATTCCATCGTATGTGCTACTGGACGTCTTCAGGACTCAGGTCTACGTGTATTACTTAGGACAGAGGAAGACATGCAGATTGTGTGGATCTTATGACCATATGGCAGCCCAATGCCATAAGAAAGCAGGAAGGAGGGATCAGATACCACTGACTATAAGTCGGCAGCAAAGTATAGAGGCGTCGGAGACTGGGGTCCTCCCCAAAACGACACCTTGTCGTTGGAGTGAGGAAGCTGATACGGCAGAGGAGGCAATGAACGAATGTGTAACGTTACCGGTTGACACAGACTGCAACAGCGACGACGAGAACGAGTGATGACGTGTGAAGGACCACAGGCTTTTGATAGAGTTCCGCACCAAAGACTGTTAAAGAAAGTGGCAGCTCATGGCATTGGGGGAAAAGTGCTCTCGTGGATCGAGTCATGGCTCACAGACAGGAAGCAGAGAGTGTCCATAAATGGGGTTAAATCTGAGTGGGGATCTGTAACAAGTGGCGTTCCACATGGATCAGTCTTGGGCCCGTTGTTGTTTATAATATATATCGATAAATTAGACACATGTGCAACTCTTGGGTATCTTTATCGATAAAGATACCCAAGAGTTGCACATGTGTCTAATTTATTAACATGTCGGTTCTCTGAACCATTCATCTACATAATATATATCAATGATCTTGATGAGGGAATTACTAGTGATATGAGCAAATTCGCCGATGACACAAAGATAGGTAGGATAATTGATTCAAACGTAGATGTTAGGGAACTTCAGGAGGATTTAAACAAACTCTAGTCTTGGTCAGAAAAGTGGCAGATGCAGTTCAATGTAGATAAATGCAAGGTTCTGAAGCTCGGGAGTGTCCATAACCCTAGCACTTATAAGTTAAATGATATAGAACTTAGCCATACAGATTGTGGAACAGTCTACCTAGTTGGGTTATTGAGGCTAGGACAGCTCAGTTCTGGTCTCCATATTACAGAATGGACATAAATTCGTTAGAAAACATTCAGCGTAGGATGACTAAATTAATACATAGCATTAGAAATCTTCCTTATGAAGAAAGATTGAAGACTCTTAAGTTACATTCACTTGTTAGACGAAGAATGAGGGGAGGCCTGATCGAAGTGTATAAGTGGAAGATAGGTATTAATAAAGGGGATGTTAATAAGGTCTTGAGGATATCTCTCCAAGAGAGAACCCGCAGTAATGGATTTAAATTAGATAAGTTTAGATTTAGAAAGGACATAGGAAAGTATTGGTTTGGAAATAGGGTAGTTGATGAGTGGAACAGTCTACCTAGTTGGGTAGGACCTTGGGTAGTTTCAAATTTAGGTTGGATAAGTACATGAGTGGGAGGGGTTGGATTTGAGTGGGACTTGCACATCAGAGCTTATTTCTTGGGTAGCATTGAAAATTGGGTTGGGCAAATGTTTTGTTAGTGGGATGAATTGTAAAGGACCTGCCTAGTATGGGCCAACAGGCCTCCTGCAGTGTTCCTCCTTTCTCATGTTCTTATTACTGGAGGAGGTTATAAACTCCTTTCTAAGTGAAGTTGAGGGTGGTCTGGAGGAAGCAAGAAGTACACACATGTCGGTGACATCACACAATGATTTGGTGGTTGGGGAAAATTTGAGGTGGTCAAAACTTTAAGGGTGATGGACTGATTACATCGTCTTCAAGTATCTTCTGCTTCTATCAACTTTTCTGTACTCGACTGAAGAAGCCTACTGTGTAGGCAAAACGTTTCAAAATAAAGATACCTAACTGTTGCATATGTGTCTTACCTAACAATTCAAGGTAGTAACAATTAATGTAAATGGATTGAGGAATGAAGTGAAAAGAGTCTGGATGGAATGGTTCCTCAGGAGGTATAATATTAGTAGATGTGTTTTATACAAGAACATAATTATAAGCTCGGCTGTACATTATTACTGAAAGGTTATAAGTTATATGTGAGTGGGTCTATGAGGTTAAAAAGAGGAGTGGCTGTGGCTGTGAAGGAAAACAGTCCCTTACGTATAATAAAGTGGGAGAAGGGGGGAGGGTGGTGAGTGGGGTTAAACGAGAGTATGTTTTATAGGGGTTTACATGCCAGCGGAGAGCACAGAGTAAAAGAGGATTTTGTGAGAGACATTTTGTTGTATCATTTATGGGGTTTGCCTTTAGTCACTATAATTGGAGGAGATTGGAACTGTGTCATAAGGGAGGGGGACGTTTAGCCGAGGGGGGCGGGGTGTGTGTTAGGGGCGTTCCGCAATGTTTTGCGGGATGCGGGGGTTAGGGATGTGGGGGGGAGGGGGGCCTGGAGAATAGAGTTTACCTTTGTCAGAAGAGGTTATTCAGCGCGTTTAAGATAGAATCTATACATCGGAGTCAGTGTGAGGGAAGTAAGAACAGTGGACGTGGGGTTTTCTGACCATAGGGCAGTTTTGGCTGAGTTGGATTGGGGGGATGTGGTTAAGATACAATCAGGATTTTGGAAGTTAAATGCGAGACTAGTGAGGAGTGAGGTGGTGAGTGTGGAGTTTGGTGAATGGTGGCAAAATTTGTGGGGTGCCAGGGAGGGGGAGACGAGTATCTTGGAATGGTGGGAAAATAAAGCTAAACCAGGTATAGCGGGTTTTTATAAACGTAAGGGATGGGAGGAGGCGAGGTGGAGGTATGGATTACAAAATTATTTGGAGCAACAGCTCAATGAGCGTTATGAGGAAGGGGAGGGAAGGCAGTACGAAAAGCTATTGCTGCTCAGAGATAGATTGAAGGAAATACATAATGAAAGATTTGATGAGATAAGGGTAAGGGCGGGGATGGAAGCAGTACTGTGGGGAGATAAGTCTTCGGGAAGTGTTTTGAGAAGTTTTAAAATCAGGCAAAAGGAATCAACTATTTTAAACTTAGAGGTTAGTGAAGATTTGGGAGGATATTATAAGGGGCAAATGCTAGCGACAACTGAAGGAATGAGTAATTATGCTGATTATTGGTTTCAAAAGAAGTGGGCGAGGGGAAAAGTTGGGATAGTTTGTGAGGAAGGGGAAGGGGTGCAAGCCTTGGGGACGTGTGGGGAGGAGATAGTTGGAATGGATGGTGTAATTAGTGTGGATGAAGTGAAAGAGGCAGTGCTCAATTTAAGTATGGGAAAAGCGCCAGGAATAGATGGGATTTCGAATGATTTTTAGAGAGTTCAATGGGACCATATAAAGTATTGTCTGGTACAGGTAATGAATTGTATGCTGAGGGAAGGTAAGTTAGGAATGACACAGCGGACGGGTGTGGTCGTGTTAGTAAGGAAGAAGCAGGAGGAAAGAACACTGAGCACGTACAGGGCCATATTTTTAATGTGTACAGACTAAGATTTTTGCGAAGATACTAGGGAATAGAATGAAGAGGGTGATAGGAGGTATACTACATAAGGGACAGTTGGGGATTCCGGGACGTAGCATGAGAGATGGGCATAGCCGGATTAGGGAATTTTTGAAGGGTTGCAATTTTAGGTATTGATTGGGAGAATGCATATGACGGTGTGAATAGGGAGTTTCTGGGGGCCAGTTTGAGACGTCTGGGGTTTGGTGAGGGAGTTGTAAAGTGGGTTGAGATACTGTATTCTGGGGCGGTGATACAGGTGCAAATTAATGGTAGGTTGGGCAGGATTTTGCAAATGTTGAGGGATCTGAGACAGGGGTGTCCTATGTCTCAGATTTTGTTCGCATGCATACAGCACCCGTTTTATGAAATGGTTGAGGAAAAGGGGATTTTACATGGGGAGGGGGTGGGGTTTAATGTGGTAGTAGGATATGTGGACGATACAACTGTACTGATCACTGGTGTAGAAGGATTGAGAACGATAGGGAGGGTCTTGAAGGTTTTTGGGAGGGCGTCAGGAATGAGCGTCAACAGAGCTAAATCAAAATTATTAGAGATAGGTGCTTGGGTGGGGGGGTGGAATGGGGTTGAAGTTTGGATGGGAAATGGCGGAACGGTTGAAAATTTGTGGAGTTCTATATATGGCTGATGAGCAGGAGGCTCGTCGAGTGAACTCGGAGTTGGTAGGAGAGAAGGTAGTGAAAAGGATACGGAGCCTAAGAGCGGGGGATGTTACTTTATTGCAAAGGGCGATTATAATAAATTCATTGGTGTATAGTAAAGTGTGGAATGTTGCTGTGGTGTATCCTTTACGGGTGCAGGAGATACACGAGATACAGAGGAGGGCGCTCCGTTATGTGTGGAGTTTTGGAAGGGCATGGCTCAGTAAAGAGGTGGTCATGTCAAATGTATGAAGAGGAGGAGTAGGACTTTTGGCACTGGGGCCGAGAGTAAAGGACATGTATGTAAAACAGAGGTTTGTGCGGGAGGGGGGGGGGTGAGAGGGGTAAGAGTTGGGAAAGTGATGGAGGATGTGCGACGGTGGTGGGGAGGAAAGGAATTAATTGAATGCGAGACTATGCTCACGTTATTGTTAGTCGTCGGAGAGGCAGCAAAACTTAAGGATGGAAGGTTGGTGGAGATAAGTAGGAAACCGGAAACCATGCAAGGGGTATCGGTTTACCCCTTGTATGATTGGGGTAAGATTTGGTATGATTTCCGGAAGCTTAGATTAATGCTGAGGGTGAGGGAGTTAGTTTATAGATTTGTAATGTGAATTTTAGCTTCAAAGTCTGCCTTGTGTGTAATGGGTTTGGTGAGGGAAGCGACATGCGAAAAGTGTGAGGAACCGAAACAGCTTTTCATGCAGTTTATTTCTGTAAAGAGTTGGGGGAGGTACGGTTGTGGTTGGCAAGAGTTTTCAGGTTGATGGGCGGGGGTAATGTAGAGATTCTGAGAGCCCTAACATTCGAAGTAAGAAGAGTCTCTGAAGACGTGAGAAGAGCTATTATGTACATAGTGGCAGATTTCTTGTATTTTTCTTGGGGATTGAGGGACAAAGGTGGGGGATTAGAATTAGGGCGATTGCGGCAGGAATATATCGTACGGTATGTAGAAATAAACTCATTTATGAGGAACAGTGGAGAACGCGTTTTCCGGACTCATACAGAAATATTACAGTAAAGGGACTCGTTTATGTGGCACACTAAGTATAGATTAAAGGACAGTTTTTCTTTTTAGCGGAGATATACAAGTACTGGAGGGAGAGTGCATGAGGTAAGGTTATCTGGAGAGTTTGTATGGTTTGGAAGGCTATGTCAGACGTGGTGTTGTTTTTGAGAGGTATGTTGCAACTGTAGTGCAACACTACAGTGTTGTGCTTAAAGAATTATTAAGGTAAAGTGTCCTGTGCAGTAGCACGACTAAAGATGGGATAATCAACGTATTATGAGCGTTTGGCTACACCAACTACTTTGAGCTCATCTAGGTTTTACATACTGTTCATATATTTTGTGTATTTTACAGTATATACAAGGACAAAAAACATGGTTCCAAAAAATTTTCAATTATTGTGTTAAGCATGATAAAAGGTGTGTGTGTGTGTGTATGTATATGTATTTGTGTATGTGTGTGTATGTATATGTATTTGTGTATGTGTGTGTATGTATATGTATTTGTGTATGTGTGTGTATGTATATGTATTTGTGTATGTGTGTGTGTGTGTGTGTGTGTGTGTGTGTGTGTGTATGTATATATATATATATATATATATATATATATATATATATATATATATATATATATATAATATATATATATATGCATAAATATGTTTGTGTATATATGTATATTAACTTATTAAGACAGCCACAGTGTCATGTGACACAATTATCATATATCTATGTTGGTTTTTGTTAGATCCTGTGACCTTACTGACATTATTTAGTAATGTGTAACATTAGCCGTAAGTGGTATTATTTAAAGTAAGGCAATTTGGTGTGGTAGCGAGTTTGGGAATGGACAACGGTGGGTTTTCAAAGGGGGAATTTGTTTTTGATAATAAAGGTGATGTACGGGAGTTGGGTTGAATGGTTTTTTATAGGAACATGTGTAGTATAAATCTGCAAGGTTTTTTACATAAAGGAAAAGTATTAACTCAGGTGTGGGTAGCCATGTAGGATGATAATTATACTCTGAGTTTTATTTTCCGGTATGTAATCTTGTCATTTTTTATATATTGTAAAATATGTATTTAAACATATATGATCTAAGGAAGGACATCAGATTCGATGGTATTTATCATGGTATTGTAAGGTAATTATACTCTTATGAGTATACTTATCGGGCATGTTATTTTTTATTTGTTTTTATGTATAGTAAAATATGTACTTACACATATGGTATGGGGAAGGTCATCAGATTATATTGCAATTGTCATGAAGAGTAAAAAGGGGTTATAAGATTTATAAAATCAGGTCGGTAGACTTTCTTTTTGTGGTAGGAGAATTTTTTTTAGGCCGCGACGAGATTATCGTATTTCTTTATTTCAGTATATTGTAATCAGGCATGGATCGCTTAAGGGTAATTTGCAACAGTTGGAATGTAAACCTTTCTACAGGATGACCTGTGTGTTATGTTTTATAGTAAGGAGACCCTTTTGTTCAGACTTGATGTCTCTGTATTAATTTTTATATTGTAATATTTGTTTTAATAAAATATGAAAAAAAAAACAGGAGTAATCCACTTTTCAAACACTGTGTGGCTCAAACTCCTCATAAAAGCTAAAAAAAAGTAACAGGCAGTATTATGTAATAAAAGTATCTGTTATATGATAAAAAAAATCTGGTGTTTTACAACTATCCTGCAAAATCCGCATCCGCGAGAATGTAAAGATGTGACATCCGCATTCACATTTTACTCTAAACAGATATCCGCATCCGCGAAATAAGTAAGACATCCTCATACACATCCGCGGATATCTAAATTTTCACATCCGATACATCTCTAGTTCTAGACACTGATGTTTCCTCTGTAGATACGTGTTTGTCTGACCTTGAACTTGATAACTTGCCAGTGACTGAGCCTGCGCCCATGCCTTCTACATCAGGACTGTCAAGGCATGACATTGCTCGTGTGCCTTTCACCGACACAGACAGTGAAGAAGACAACGAAGTGACAAAAGCAACAACTGCCAGTGAAACACCTGTGAGCAGTGCCAAAAAACGTGTGTCATATTATCAAAGTCCAGTAATCGAAGTTGGCGATGACGAATATGTGATAATGAACAAGAAATCTTTAGAAAAGGCTATAGTAAAGAATTGTCCCGATTGAGTTATCAAGTGAAAGTGGAGTTTACAAAAGGTCACCTTGAAACATTTGTGACAGTAGTGTCAAATCGTGAACTAAACAGTTTTAATATTTGAGTGTTTACAGTGAAATGTTTCGTGGTAGTGGTTACAGTTCCTTCTCGAGAGCTTATGCAATCAACAGATTTCCGGCACTGACCTCTCGCATGTACAGACGATATGTAGATGAAATTATGAAGCTGCCAGTAGAAAAATGTTAAAGAAGCTCGTAATATTATGTGATAAATATAGACAATTTTTTTTTTTTTAAATTTCAGACAGAATTTTTTTTTATTTAAAACATAAATAACAAGGTTACATAAAGACAGTAAAAGAATACAACATTACAAGGATATGAACAAGAGTCCAAAAAGCACATCGAGTACTGGAAATTACAAAGACTATACAAAAAATTGACAAAAACGAACACACAAACTACACACACACGCATTCACATCACGTATTATACAACATGGTACTACAGCTGGCATGGCTTCCGCCTGCCAACACACGTATCTAGGACTTATATCTAAGACCTCAGGTACCTAAAAGAGCACAACACTGAAACATTAATTTAGGCAACTAACACGAGATCTTATCATTGACTAAGAACAGGTATTTACACTTCAAAGGTGGAACAGGATAACACTAAGTCACAAACATCCAAAATAGCTAACTAAACTACAATGTGAAATTTGTCATCTCATAAAAACGAAAGAACAAGACATGCAAGCAGCTACATGTGGGAACGTATACACTTACGAGTGATAAACATCTTTAATACTGCTACCACATATAGCTCAAGCTCTATCACAGCTTACAAAAAAAAATGCATACACATATATAGTGCTATTGAAAAACACACTAACACGGCATAAAGTAAAATCAGAAACTAAGAAACAATCATCTGTGCTAGGAAGCACACAATAATACAAATATACACCAATGACTTGTATCGAGGCATAAACGACGGCGATACATTCCTAAAAGCTGTATACACAAAGCCTTAACAGACATAGCGACGTCAGCATCACATATGAGATGCACATAATTCACGAGATCACACAATATACACTCACTTGACATACACAATTAGACACTACTGACCAGCCCGTTAGATTACCCCTTAACCTCACAACAATCTCAAATCACGTAACTCCAAGGCTTTATACAGTGACGGGAAGTCTCTCTCCCATCTCCCCTCATATACCAACTTATTTCGACATTTTGTCCTATAAATCGTCCCCGCTAAAACCCGAACCCTTCGACCTGCCTCATAGCCCATGACACGTAAATATAATCGGCCACAATGTACGACACCGCACGTTGTACGCGCACATCAACCCCACCTATATCAAAACTCAACGCCCGGAGCGCTGACAACCCTCCCCCCCCACCAAGCGCAAAACCCTACTGAACCACTCATGTACCACACCTAAAGTCTCACAGAAATACACAACGTGAAAAGCAAGACTCATCCACCCCGCACGCCGGACAACTCCGGTCCTTTCACAAACGCCTGTTATACAACACTACCCTGGACGGCAGGAATATAGACAATTTGGACAAATGCCAAATGAGGTTGGCATTCTACCTGTTCTACCTGCGGATGTGACATACGATGACATGGCATACCCGAGGCCATCATTCAAATCTCGTTTTAGGAATTGCCAATGACGCTGAAACCAAACTTGTTTTTGACTATTTTGTGTTACCTAAATATTTGTTCTCGTTGTAGTATAATGAAATCACTCGTAGAAAAAAAGAAAATAACTTAAAGTACGATACTGATATGGAAGCAAACAGGCTCAAATGTGCGAAAAATTCCAGTGGCACATCTTCCAATATGGAAGTGGAGGCCGCAAAGATACTGTGGCCACGATCACCTGATTACAATATGCAGTTTGACGTGATGGCGACTAACGGTGCCACTGCCCCTTTCACACATCTTCAAAATATGAACAATGGGGAAGGACCTTACCCGGATGTTGAAGTTAGATAAGAAGAATGCATAAATCATTACTCAAAAAGACTGAAACATCGTTTGCAATAACTTTTAAAAAATGTTTATATGTGAGAAAGTGCTAGAGTGAGAAAAATAGGAAATAATTTTCATTGAGAGGCAAGGACAGGCTAACGGATGCAACAACGATAATCCTGCATCTTACTTTGGTAATAATATCAGGACACGTGAATACTGATGTAGAAACAATGATAAATGGTGTACTAGCAAGCTTGTATCACTGCAGTTCTACCGACAAGAAACCACAGCATCACTTATGTCCTGCAGGAGCTGAAATGTAATGCCTCAATCAGAGCAATCACAAAGAACGAGACATCACCATCACATAATACAATCAAAGTCAGACTTCGTCTAGAACCGGAGAACGAAGCTGCTGTCAAGGAAATATATGACGAGCTAACCAGTGAAGAAATGATGAAGCGGTGTCCGAAAGGACGCTCCAGAATCAGAGTGGAAGCTTGCACCAACACATCTGGACTTAATATCCTAAGACAAAATACAAAGTGAAATGTGATTTAGACTTTGATACTGCAGTTGCTGTTCGTGAATATAATGCTGGTTATGAGAATACGTGCCTAGACACCTCACTGAGCCTACAACGCTCTCAACGCAACGGAAACTGCGAGAATTGGACGCTAAAATGCAAATGACTCAACTACCAGAGCCAAGGAAAAGTTATGTGAGGGACACTTCATATGTGCCTGGTGGTTATTAGCCACATTATACGTTTCATCACCTTTGAAAAAATTATGTAATTATTTTTTAATGTGCATGAAAAATATTTATATTTATATTTTTCATGATTCCATGATCTGGGATAATCTAACGAGCTCTTGAAACCAGACCTGTTCCCCAAACAACTACAAACAGTCGCACTGAGATGGCTCAGTAGTGGAGAATATAGCCTTAACAATAGTGTGTGTCAGGGAAGGATACAGCCCGCCTCCTGAGAGTGAGAGCTCCTCATGCAGGGGACTTTCTGTAATGAGTCCTTACTTGTCTAGAGGAAAAGTGGGAATGAACTAATCAGAACTGAAGAAATTACTCTTCGAGATACCGGCAATTATCTCACCCTGTTGAGAGATGATGTACTTCTTGTTTCCAACAATACACCAAATGGATGTCTTACTAGAGGCCTATGGAATGGCTGTGATAAAAGTACCTCTTCATAAAGTATATAGAAACGGACTATTACACTGGTTACACTTCAGTGGGGATTTCTAGTAGTGCATTCCCTATAAAGTCGGTGGATCTGCTGATAGGGAATGACGTTCTACAAGCTGGTATATGTAAGGAACCACTTGTCATTGACACCACTGATTACTATGCCAATGAAGCTTGTAAGGAAAACCCCACTTTATTTCCTCTCTGTGTTATAACTAGACACAGCAAAGATGAGGGTGTCATCATCAAGAAAGATAACATACGGATCAAAATTATTGGAACCTCAAGAAATGCTGCAAATATTGTAATACTTTAATACTAGCTGCGAGGCCTGGTCTCAGACCGGACTACGGGGGTACTGACCCCCGAAACCCTCTCCAGGTATGTAAAAGATACAGCAACCATCGTTGTCACCAAATGAGTTAGTTGATGATAATGACTTGGGTCTGAATTACATATTTTTTTATCTGTTTTCTGGGAAACATCATAGAACTTCCAGTACAAATTCGTCAGGGGCTTTCTAACACTTTGTAAAACTTTCAGTAAAATCGGAGAAAAAATACGCAACATCATACTTGTACCACATATACTACACCTTTATATAATAATCCTAGGCCAGATCTAGGAATGGCTGGAGAAGGTACCCGTCCTAAAGAACGTCCAAACAGATTTGTTAATTTCCTTACTCCTCCGTTGTCTTATTGTCCTATCTCAGACGATCAGTTTGAGAGGATGGAACGCCTAATTAAGTTGCAGATTGCACAAATAGAGGCCCAGGGGGAATTAACGAAGAATAATTCCGGAGATACCACAAAGTTCTAATCATACTTGTAACACAATTCAGGACAAATTTAACGTACAGACAACAGTCTCAATGGTTCCTAAGTTCTTTGAAAGTGATCTAGCCATTTTGAGAACCAAGTACGTGTTATGAATTGGCCAAGTAAACACTGGGCTGCCTTACTGCACACGGCTTTAACAGGCAGAACTCAAACCTGTACAGCTGCTTTGCCCTCTGTCAAGTATATAAATTACGATACTGTCAAAGAAACTGTGGAAAATAATGTATTTTCCGGAAAAAATACAGTGTATTTTTTGTGTAAATTAGTGTAATACATTGTATTTAATAAAATTTATGTCATAAAAAATGGGAAATTTCAGCGCCTGCACAGGAGACTCGCCATTGTTGTTTGAATGAGCCAAGAAAAAGTTAGTGAAATTGGGAAGAATTTTTCGTGCTCTAGAGGTAAAATTGGGCTGACACCTCTCAAATAGGAGGCGAACTTGTTGGATATGCATTCCTGCATAACTCGAGATATCAGGCGAAAGGACAAGACTCTAATTAGACGGAAACAGGATATTACTCCAGCTAAGTGTCTTATTTTATGTTAGATTCTGGCCAGTTTCTTCATAAATTTTAGACAGGAGTTAGACATGATACACCTTGATCTCCAGTCAAATTGGCGAGTAATTTTAAGATATTCTCCTTCTGTTATATAAATGTGTATCTATAATCATTTTTTAATTTTAATATACAGTCCACAAACTTATATATTTACCAGAATTCTTGTTGATGCATCTTTCATTTATAATTAATAGGTCTAGAGCAACTTGTGGATAAGACAGTTGTAGGTGTCGAAGGGGGACATTTTTGTGACCTAGGTGTCCCAAATTCCTACTCGTCTATGTAACTGATAAACAATAATTATCTTTGCTATCATTTACTGTTATGTACATAATGAGTTACATTCAGATAAATATAATTTTCCACAAACTATATTGGAGGCTTACAACTTATTTACCTGAGAGTTATTAATGTACATTTCGTACGTTGCAGAGAAGACCAGGTCAAACCTGCGTCGAATTTCCACGTGAGGAAAAGATTGCTTTCGAAAGGTGCAGAGCCTCAAATTGCAGCACCTTCGACAGCCTTGTTCAACTGATACTGCACGAAGATTTCTACAACTGTATGTCTGTCGACATACAAGAGTATCTCATAGACCATCTGTAACAGATGTTCTAGAAACTGCTGCTTTAGCAAACAATTATGAGATATCTCACAAGCTTCTGTGTGCTAAAACTCAAAGGAATAAAGGTAACAGGAAAATCTCACTCAGCTGACAAGTGCCGGCCTCATTCACCTGTTGTAAATTCTCGTACCTACACTAATGAAACTCCTGATCCTAAATCTGTGTCTGTTGTAAGAAAGAAATCTAGTACTGAGAAAAAGAAAGTCAAATATACTTACTGTAAGAAGACAGGACATTCAAGGGAGTATTGTTATGCGTTGCAAAGGGGATATGAGAAAAAAATATGAAAGTTAAGACACATGTGCAACATGTGAAAAAAATAGTGTGGTTCGCGCCCCTACACACGTCATCTTCCTACTCGATGCAACAAGAACACCAAGCACTAAACAACTCGCCAAACTCTGTAGATCAGGAGAATATTACTCAGCCTATATGACTTGGGTCAGAAAGTATATCTGACAATAAGATTTGTTCTGTAATGAGTCCTTACTTGTCTAGAGGAAAAGTGGGAATGAACTAATCAGAATTAACTGAAGTAATTACCTTTCGAGATACCGGCAATTATCTCAATGTTGAGAGATGTACTTCTCGTTTCCAACGATACACCAATATGGATGCCTTACTAGATGCCTATGGAATGGCTGTGATAAAAGTACCTCTTCATAAAGTATGTATAGAAACGGACTATTACACTGGTTACACTTCAGTGGGGATTTCTAGTAGTGCATTCCCTATAAAGTCGGTGGATCTGCTGATAGGGAATGACGTTCAACAAGCTGGTATATGTAAGGGACCACTTGTCATTGACACCACTGATAACTACTATGCCACTGAAGCTTGTAAGGAAAACCCCATTTTATTTCCTCTCTCTCTTATAACTAGACACACCAAAGATGAGGGTGTCATAATCAAGAAAGATGGTAATATACGGATCAGAATTATTGGAACCTCAAGAAATGCTGCAAATACTGCAATACTAACTGCGAGGCCTGGTCTCAGACCGGACTACGGGGGTATTGACCCCCGAAACCCTCTCCAGGTATGTCAAAGATACAGCAACCATCGTTGTCACCAGCTGAGTTAGTTGATGATAATGACTTAGGTCTGAATATGTTGATAAATTAGACACATGTGCAACTCTTGGGTATCTTTGTTGAGGAAACGTTTCGCCACACAGTGGCTTCATCAGTCCATGCAAAGGAGAATCTTGAAGAACAGAGGAGAATGAGGTAATCAGTCCCTCAACCTTGAGTCGATGTGGTCAGTCCATCAATCTTGAATAGAATACGGCATACGTGCGGAGGAGCTTATAAACCGTTGGTAGGAGAGGTGCAGCAGTCATAGGTGGTGTCACATTTTTCAATGTGGAAGTAGGTCGTGCCCAAGAATTAGGCAAGCGAAGAATTCCCATGTATTAAGATCCCAAGAAGTTGCAGTGTCTGACAGGTTTGTAGATGAATGGTTCAGAGAACCGACATGTTGATAAATTAGACACATGTGCAACTCTTGGGTATCTTTGTTGAGGAAACGTTTCGCCACACAGTGGCTTCATCAGTGCGATAACTGCACTCTGAAGGTCTGGAGGTGAAGTGAAACAAATCTCGATGGGAATCGTAGCAGGTACGATTCTACAGAACATCACGAGCGACGAGCATAAAAGCTTTCTGTACAAGAGGGCTCGGTCACTCGGGCTGTCTGATAGCTGTCAAACACACTGGTCACAAGGGTGACTTAACACTGTGGTGTTACTCAGGTCTGGCTGGCTCAGACCTCACTGGACACACGGGAACTTTACAAACACACCGCTGTACATACGGTACAACATGGCTTAACTAGCAAATGATGCTTTTCTGCGCATAAAACTGACTAAGACATACTAAAATGTGAGAACACTGACTGAGAGGAATTAATTAACACACGACATATATCTTCTCTCAATCTTCTCGACAATACTGAAATAATTACTAGAACACTCGATGTGACATCATGTGATGTCAGGCGTGATGTCGCAAGGTGACGTCAGCAGCAGTGACGTCAGGCAGACATCGTGAGGTGACGTCAGCAGACATCGTGACGTCATGAAGTCGGGCAGCATCGTGGGTGGCGTCGATGTGATGCGGGCAGCAGACCACAGCATGAGGCCTGGGACATCTGGTAACTCACGTGGCTTTGTAGGTCTACGTGACATCGCCCACACCCACGTGACGTCGTGATCCACGTAGCTTCGAGTGGCCTCGGGCACTCGGATACACAGCACTGGCAATGAATTCATACGAAAAACAGCAGAAAACACAGCAGAGGGAGTGAGCAGTGGTGAGTGGTGTATGGTAGACGGGTGAGCGTGAGTAGGGCGAGCATGGGCAAGGTGAGGAACAGCCACTTCCTCTCCTCTCCTCCCCCACCCACAAATACGTAGAGAACTCACACTGGACGCAGAAATCACCACAAAACTCACCTCTGGCTTGCTGAAACAGCTGTGCTGAGCTGAACAACAACAGCAGCAACATACAAGTGACGCTGAACACGTGACTTGAAAAACAGCGTAGGGTCACTGGGACGCCATTACAATTCTCGGAGAATTTCGGCAAATTTCGGCTGGATCCTGCTTGTACCTGTGTCTGGGTGCTCAAACATGCAGACACGACATCAGGATAACTTGAGAGACGGATGCTTCTTGTGTAGGGTGATGAAGTGAAGATGACTTCATACCTCTTCCTCCCTCTCTCCAGGCAAACACAACTGCTGCTGAGCACCGCTGTCACCATTTATAACGATGTTGTTTGGTAGGCTGTAAGCGGGGTGTGAATGATACGTCTTCTTCCTTCTTCGGAGGCTTCTTTGTTTATTGTTAAGTCGTTGTGGGTTACACAGGCTTGTGTGTTTGTGCCCATGGCCCGGGAGGGCCATGCCCACGAGAGAGAGCTGGGAGGCCTTGCAATTCTCGGAGAATTTCGGCAAATTTCGGCTGGATCCTGCTTGTACCTGTGTCTGGGTGCTCAAACGTGCAGACACGACATCAGGATAACTTGTTGAGAGACGGATGCTTCTTGTGTAGTCAACGGCATTGTGAGCCTCTTCAGGGTGGAGGGGTCAACACCATCGGTCGACGCCAGTCAACATCATCCGTCGTCATCCAACGCACCTGCTGGCCTAAAGAGTTATCTGTTACTCCCAGCGTCTTGACGGGACCTGAGATAGATCTTCGTCCTAAATTTTTCCCACAAAATCTGGACATAGGCGTCACGGCGTCATCTCCAGCCTTAGCAGTCACGTGTTCACCTCATCACCCTCTCTACAGCCCTTCAACACTCTCCAGCACCATTCTCCTGCCTCCTACAGCGTCCCTACGCCCTTCTCAGCTACAAGAAGTAGAGGTGAGGTCGTTTAGTGTGTTGGCTTCGTGTGGCTCCACGCGTGACCACGAGGCAGCTCTGGGGTTGGTTTATACCCTAATCAGCGTGTAAACACACCAGCCTCCTCTACAGCCTTCTCTGCTACGCAACGACGTCCTTCTCGCCGTCCATGTGTGTTGTGTTCTTCCCAGTTTCCTCCAAGAAGTTCTACCTTGCTTAACCACGTGGGAACCCAGTTGGCTTAGCCCCTAGGCCAGCTCAGTTCAGCATCTACAGCAGCTCGTGACTCATCATAGTGTCTACAACTACTCAGCGTCTACGTATCTCCAGCCAGTGCAGTTTTTTTTTTTGTGTTGCCCAGTTTAAATTTTTTTTTCCTTTCCCTTGCTGTTATATTCCCAGTTCATCACCAGTTCTGTTTTCCCCAGTGATTTGTTACAGTAAAACTTACTCGTCCCAGTTCAAAGTTTCACTTAAGCTTGTTTTTAGCACGTTCGAGTAGTGCAGTAAATGTTTTGTTCTCCGTGTGCTGAAGCCGCAGTCAGTCAGCGCGCCCAGACACGCTTGCCAGTGTAAACAACCCACACACAGCTGTGGTCCACGCCGGGTATCCACGTTCTTCTAATATCTTATACCTCCACAGAGTTACCCCGGTCTTTCCTGTTTTCCCAAGTCCATTCTGATCATTTTTCCTATGACATTGAAGCCCCATAGCAGTATACAAATGCTACGAGGCGTGTAGTGTCACTAGAGCATCACTGAAAGTTCCAGGACCTGCAGCACCCGTACCTTCGTCCATCTCCTGCATTTAAAGTTAAGTAAACAGTGACTTACCTAGCATTTCCTAATATTTTGTGACATTATTTAACTGTCCTGCACCAATACAGTTACAGTTACTGAAGCCATACTTCAGTAAATTGTTCAGTGTCATCAGTGCACATTTTGCCACTTACCTACAGCTTCTTAAATTTTGTAAATTTATTTTTGCACTCCTACATTTTAAATTCCAGTATTTTATTCTGCTTCTTGCACCTCAGTTATTGATTTAAATTGTTCAGTGTTAACCATTTTACATCATAAAGAGAATACTACTGGTTTAGCTAAGTTAGCGCAAAATAAAGACCTTTGAAAATATGGCAGATGCAGTACCTGAAACCCCCGCTGAGCATCCCGCAGGTAAAACTCGCGGTCGAGGTCGCGGACGAGGAACAGGCCGTAGTCGTGGAGCAGGTAAACGCGGAAGCAGAGCCGGAGCTGCTGCAGCTCCTGCACATCCCAAGCAGATACCCGACCCACCAAAGAAGACTCTCAGTGAACTTCTGGCACCTAGAGCACTAGGAGGCACACCTGCAGAAGCTAAGAATGACCCCATGATGGACTCAGACATGGTCATCCAAGGAGTCAGTGGATTTGTGGAGAGAAAGAAGAGTTCGGAGTTCGCTTTGGACTACTCTCAATACTTGACTGTCGTCGAACAGTCATACATAGCACAGACCACATGTGACAGAGATCTTGCCAAATTTGTCCCACAGAGTGCCTACACTTACTACATGATTATAGCGCTCTGGAGGAGACTGTACCAAATAACCTCACGAAGGTGGGGAATCAGCACATACGAAGAGTTAGAAGCCGCCATCGGTGAGATGTTCATGCCGAAGGAGGTACGCATATACCTTGACGGAATAGGCAACATTACAGACCACGAATTGAAGACGTGGCACCTGCGTTTCAAGGAAACCATCTTCACTGACCAACGCCATTTTGGAGCCTATGGCTCATTTGGCCAAGTGGACAGGCACACTCACATCTACTATGAGAGTATGCCAGCCCCAATTGTAGCTCTACTCACCATCGTAGCTGACATGAGACACACTGATCCAACCATCAACGGCCCAAGAAAGTGGCTGCTACCAGATGACATAACTCCAGTCAATGAAGGAGCTTATGCGCCAGGTTTTCCTACAGCAAATTTACTTGGCTATAGGTATGCAAAGAAGTTGACACTAGATCAATTAACCGTGTTGACTGACAACGGATTTAGTGTGAATGTTAACATCGACGAAACACAACTAGGAGTTAGAAATATAGATAAAATTCCTATAAATCAAAGTCTGTTAGCTTTCTTAACTGGACAATTCAAGAATTCAAAATGTCCAATGAACTTATACAACACAGTCTCACTTAGTGGATCGCTTTCTCAAGTGCCTTTCACCACTCGCGTAGACACCGACTGTAACCCAACAGTTAGAGCAGTTGCGAAGTTAGGCACAACTTCAAGTCATCGCCAGACAACATCTCACGTAGCAGTAGGAGCAGTTGTTTTTAGATACAGATTCAAAAGAGCAATTGACGCAAATACTAAAGACTGCTATTGCTACTTCTTCCCTGATGATAACGATAGACCACATGTACCACAGGATTGGTACGACAATGAAAACAGCAGAAAACACAGCAGAGGGAGTGAGCAGTGGTGAGTGGTGTATGGTAGACGGGTGAGCGTGAGTAGGGCGAGCATGGGCAAGGTGAGGAACAGCCACTTCCTCTCCTCTCCTCCCCCACCCACAAATACGTAGAGAACTCACACTGGACGCAGAAATCACCACAAAACTCACCTCTGGCTTGCTGAAACAGCTGTGCTGAGCTGAACAACAACAGCAACATACAAGTGACGCTGAACACGTGACTTGAGAAACAGCGTAGGGTCACTGGGACGCCATTACAATTCTCGGAGAATTTCGTGTTAAGGACCTGCCTAATATGGGCCAACAGGCCTGCTGCAGTGCTCCTCCTTTCTTATGTTCTTATGGTTGGCAAAATCCTTTTGCCTGGTGTGCATCTGTCCTTGTTTGGTGCCGGAAGATTCCTCTTTTCTAGAGGATTGTTCTAGGTACTGGGGTATAAGTGTAACGTTCTGGTGGAGGTGTGACATGAATGTACATGACTTTGTAATAGCTCTGCACTTATGGCTGTTCATTGCATTGCGTGTAAAACTAATTGTCACAGTTTCGATTATGGCGTGTCACTAGTCCTGGGGTATGAAGGTAGGCAGGTTCTATTAGGTTTGTTTTGTAGGCCGGTAGGCCTACAAAACGTGAGGACGTGGTATCATGATTGGCATATTTGATACTCTGTTTATAATGCATGTTAATTTGTGTAGAAGTATGTTGCCCTTGATACCCGTGTGTTACATGCAATATTTTGGTTGTATCTGCGGAAGAAAGGTGAACCAATGTATAAAGGTTCCAGGGTATGTAGACCTTATGACTTTTTTAAAACCACACTGTTACAATTTGTATGCGAGTGTTTTTCTTTTATCGTTCCAAGAACCTTTTTGTATTGGGGGTTATATTCATATGTAGAGGATATGCTTTATATATTTGTTTCTGGTGACAACTTTATCCAGTCATACGTTTTTTAAAGTATAATTAACGGGGTACATTGTGAACTCTGTACTAGCATATATAAGTTATTTATGAGGTTTTACATATACCTTTATATTTGTCTGGTAGGTCATATTATATACTGAATGTTAACCGTCAACATCAACCTTGTGTGTTTGATTATTATTATAAAGGGGGAAGCGCTAAACCCGTAGGATTATACAGTGCCCGTGGTGAGGGATGTGGAAAGGTATTCAGGCTTAATTCGGGGAACTAGAGCACTAATCCAATTACCTAGATCAAGAGCCCCTCACCAACACGTTTGATAAGTGGTTGGGAATGTAGTAGTGGTCATGGATATGGCCTTGTATGGCTGCCTTTTTTATTTTTTTGTGTGCAGATGTGTATGTGGGAACCAGTGTCTTAGGTATAGTTCTATTAGTGGATGTAATACATATTTTATGTTATTTGGTGTCTAGTGAATTTGGGCATTATTTCATGTATAATTCAGTCTTTTCTGTACGCACGCATGTGCACACACATGTATGCGTGTAATATATATATATATATATATATATATATATATATATATATATATATATATATATATATATATATATATATATTAAAAGGGAAACTACATACAAAATTTGAAATCATACAAAAGAGAACTCCACACCATAACCATTATACATGTCCTCCTGCGGACGGTTATGCCTTCAAACATTGTCTAAAAACCCTAAAGGTATTCCCTCCATCTTACAACATACAGTACGACCTAAGAATATTACATCATTTCATGTATCAACTAAAGTTTTCTACCTTCAATTAAAATTAAAATTCAAACTCATCTAATTGACGAAAGTTATAATTGTTATCAATGACCTAGATCCTCTCATGCATATGACATTTCGTATTTCTCTTAATATATTTATTTTTATTTATTTATTATAAATTTGTGCACACATACAGAGGTACAAAAAAATACAGATAAGAGCAGTATGCCAAAGCCACTTATACTATGCATAGCATTACGGGCTGGCTTAAAATTAACTTAAGATTAACTAAGCAATGATGAAGTCAGTGATAAAACATTAATGTAAACAGATTACTATAAAGCACAAGTGAGTATTACAAAGACAGGTCATATGAAGGATTCTGTTAGGTAGTGTATTTAAAAAATAATAAAGTTAGATTGGGTTTTAGGTTTAACATTTATGTGATATAATTGTGAGAAACATTTAAGATATACAATTTATAAGGTTCAGTTATTCAGTATTTATTTGGTTTTGGGTGAGTAAGTGATCTTTGAGTAGAGACTTGAATTTATAAACAGGTAGTGTTTCTTTTATATTTACAGGTAATGAATTCCAGATTTTAGGGCCTTTTATGTGCATTGAGTTTTTGCATAGTGTGAGATGAACACGAGGAACATCAAAGAGTGATCTGTGCCTTGTGTTATGGTCATGTGTTCTGTTGAGGTTGGCAAGGAGATGTTTGAGGGGAGGGTTAATATCAGAGTTAAGTGTTCTATGTATGTAATAGGTGCAGTAATAAGTATGGATGTTTTGTATGGTGAGTAGGTTTAGTGTATTGAATATTGGTGGAGTGTGCTGCCTGTAGTGAGAATTTGTTATCATTCTAACTGCAGCCTTTTGTTGGGTAATTAGTGGTCTGAGATGGTTAACTGTTGTTGAGCCCCATGCACAAATTCCATAGGTGAGATAGGGGTAAATAAGAGAGTGATATAGGGCCAGGAGGGCTGACTGTGGAACATAGTACCGTATCTTCGATAGTATGCCTACAGTCTTGGAAATTTTCTTAGAAATTTGTTGTATATGTGTATGAAATTTGAGTCTATTATCAAGGTGGATTCCTAAGAATTTTCCCTCTGTTAGCTTTGTGATAGGTGATCCGTTTATCATTATGTTAAGAGGGACATCTGTAGCTCTGTTACCAAACTGAATGAAGTAGGTTTTGTCAATGTTTAGTGTAAGTTTGTTAGTCCTCATCCAGGTAGATATTTTCTGTAATTCGGTATTTACAGTATTGGCTAGTGTGACTGGGCTCGGGTGAGAGAAGACGTATGTAGTGTCATCTGCAAATAGTGTGGGTTTGAGTAATTGCGAAGCATTTGGAAGGTCATTTATGTATAGGAGAAAGAGAAGAGGGCCAAGGACACTTCCCTGTGGGACACCAACTGTAATTGGTTGCGCAGAAGAGTTTGCCCCATTTGCGTACACATATTGGCTTCTGTTGCTGAGGTATGACTTGAGGTAATTGAGGGAGTGCCCTCTTATACCATAGTGTGACAATTTTACGTGGAGCAAGTCATGGTCAACTGTATCAAAAGCTTTACGTAAGTCAATGAAGATCCCCAGTGGGACTTCTTTTTTCTCTATTGCAGTGTATATATGTTCTAGCATGTGTATAATAGCATCATTAGTATTTTTATTAGGCCTGAATCCAAATTGGCAGGGGTTGAGTATGTTTTGGGAGATAAGGTAGGAGTAGATTCGTTTATGAATTAGTTTTTCAAAGATTTTTGAGAGAGGGTGTAAGTTGGATATTGGCCTATAGTTATTCAACTCTGTTTGGTCTCCTCCTTTGTGGATCGGGGTGACCCTTGCTATTTTGAGTACTGTAGGGAAGGTGGAGGATTCAATGGATTTGTTAAAGAGTGTTGCAATGATTGGAGATAGCACTTGTGACACTTTTTTATATATAAAGGGTGGTAAGGTACTTAAATCTCCTGCCTTGTTTTTTAGTGCATTGATAATAAGGGAGACTTCGTATGGGTTAGTCGGAGCTAGGAACAGTGTGTTCGGGTAGTTGCCGGTGAGGTAGTTATTTGGTGGGGTATCTGAGCTTGGGATTTTATGGGCAAGGTTTTGTCCTATAGTGGAGAAGAAATCATTGAGTCTGTTTGCTGTTTCTGTTGGTGGGAGTTGGGGTTCATCTGATTTTGCTAATTTTATTTCGCTATTTCGTGATATCTTTTTTGTTCCCAGAATTTCAGATAGTGTTTTCCAGGTCTTTTTTATATCACCTCGTAAGTTGGATAATCTGTTCTCATAATACAATTTTTTTGCCCTTCTTATCAGGCTGGTTAGGATTGACGAGTAACGTTTTGTTTGGTCTCTGGTTATGTGACCCATTCTGTACTGTTTTTCATATTGGTGTTTTGTATTTATGGATTTGAGAATGCTGGGTGTTAGCCAGGGACTGTTCAGTCTCTTTGCTGTCATCTGTTTAGTTTTTTTAGGGCAGTGCTTGTTATAGAGGTATTGGGTCTTTTTTAGAAAATTATTAATACATTCGTCAATATCTGTATAGATTTCTAGCTCAGTGTGCCAATCAATGTTTGCTAATGCTGTTGCGAAGTTATTAATGGCTGCCTCATTGTGAAGTCTGAAGGTGACTTTAGTAGTGTCTTGGGGTAGTTTACCAAGAGTTGTTATGAGGAAAGTAGGGTAGTGGTCTGTGGTATTATCTGTAATTATGCCTGATTTTAAAGGGGATATGGTGTTGGTCCAGATGTGGTCAAGTAGGGAAACACTAGTCTCTGTAACTCTTGTAGGTTTTGTTACTGTTGGTAGTAACATACAGTTACTCATTGTGTTTGTGAATTCAGTAACGTGTGGGTCCTGGTCTTGCAGGAGATTTATATTGAAGTCACCTGAGAGTAGTAAGTGATCTTTGTTCATGCGTGCATCAGTTATCATACTTCCTAGATTTTGACTAAATTGGCTAATGTTTGACTGTGGAACTCTGTAGATGTTTATCAATGTGAGAGGTTTTTGTAGGTATTTGGATTTGAATTTAGCTATTATAAAATATTCCTTAATAGTTGCTTCATCCCGTATATATATTCCTACTATACCATGGAAAAAGCCCTCTGATGAGATGACCACTTCCCATATCATATATCTTCTGACACTTAACAATATGTATGAAATGAACAACCATGGTTAACCATATGAACTTAAAAAACTTCAGTTATAATTACCCCCCATAAACCTTTCTCTTCCTAACAACATACAATCTCCCTCTTTAACCCCCGCCCCCCCCATGTTAGGTTCTAAATTCACGGTGTATGTTACATATTACTAACTAAAACCAGTGAGTTCCTTATATCTCACAAGAACATTATATGCACATGGTAAAAAAGTCGCCTTACACAGAAGACAGCCTTTTAAAAATTGGTAACATACATACCTATACTCTTACATATATATACATTTGCGTATATACTCGATCACACATACCCACACCGACTCATACACACCCATTAACACAACAATAGATAAGACTTTTACAACCTTATATGTTAATCCTTTATTAGGAAAAAAAGCAAGGCAATTGAATAATTTTGAGAAAAACACGATTACTCTATCCTTTATACCTGTTAACAAGGCGTTGATTGTTCCCTCTTGTGGTTGCCTCACTTACAAAGATCATTTACCTTATAAAACTATGATCATCAATGATCTATTGTCTTACAACACATGGCTAAACTAAAACATTCACACAAAAGAAAACTCTCCAATTACACCACATCTGACATATCCCCTCCCATACAACTCTCATGACAATCCTACCACATTTACATATCCTTCATTATGGTCATATTCGCTCTCGAAAAGGAAAATGGTCCCTTAGTACTTAAGTGGCCAAATTACCGAGTCCCTTTACCGTTATATGTCTATATGCCTCCGGGAACGCAGTTGCCCATCTTTTACCATAAATGAGTTTATTTCTACACACTGTGCGATAAATTCCTGCTGCAATTGCCCTTACCCTAATCCCCCCACCTTTTTCCTTCAAGCCCCAGGAATAAAACAAGAAATCTGTCACAATGTACAGAATGGCTCTCTTTACAACCTCAGACACCCCCCTCACCTCTAAAGTTAGGGCACGCAGGAGTCCTACATTGCCCCCACCCATTAACTTGAAGACTCTAGCCAGCCACACCCGTACCTGCCCCAACTCCCTACAAAAATATACGGCATGAAAGGCTGTTTCCGATTCCTCACAATGTTCGCATAGTTGAGTGGAGAGGACATGTGCTGCTGCTGCCCCCTGGAGTTGTCTGGTGGCAGTATTATTTTCACCAACATGGCGCAGGCTCGCCGGCGCAGGGTAAATACAGTCTGCATTGTATTAACCAGTGGAGCTGTAACGGGGCCATCAATGGAGTTGCTTTTGCCTGCAATCATCAGAGATACCTACGGAATAGCCAAAGAGGAGATTTGTGGACTTGCATTGAACGGTACGAAGAGGATTTTTGTAAAATTTAGTTCGGCGACTGTGTATGAGGCAGTTGTGAATAAGTTTCAAGAGGTGGCCATACCAGTTAATCATGCTGTGACGGTGAGGCTGCATGATGTGTCCAGCTATTACACATGGGTTAAGATCAGGAATGTGCCGTTCGAGGTGGATGCATCTGACATCCGGTTCATTATGTGTAAATACGGGACAATACATACGATCACTGCAGGAAGGTGGTCAGTTGGCCAGTATATGGGGATACCTGAGGGTGCATTCTCTGTCAAGATGACACTCAGACATCCAATTCCATCGTACGTGGTGATGGAAGATTTCAGGACTCAGGTTTTTGTAACATACGCTGGGCAGCGAAGCACTTGCCGTTTGTGCGGGTCGTATGATCACCTGGCTGTGCAATGTGAAAGAAGACGTGGTGATAAGGACCAGCAGCAACGACGAGATGTGGAGGAAAGGAGAGAGGATCAAGATCAACTGTTTTCGACTCTGCCTCAGCAGAGTTTGACATGAAGTGAGGAGGTTGAGAGGGCCGAAGAAAAGGAGATGGCAGGGGCTACGCGGGGGGGACGACATCACTTCCCTGGACGTTGTACAAGTGCTTGATGAGGTCATCGCGGAAGCGAATGGTAGCGATGCGGAAACTACGATAGTGTCGACGTTTGAGAACATTTTGGGTAATGAGAGTCCTTGTCCGGATGTTGGTACAGACCTGGATCATGGGTCTGGACTGAAGTGTGTCGTAAGGATGCACAGTTGGTGAGAACTGTGGAGGTGGAGGTTCATCATGGCACTGAGCTGGATGACTTGATGCAGGTCGAGGGTACGACGCGAAAGCGCGCAGCAGTGCTTTCGGATTCCGACGACGTGCTTATGCCCGCACAAAGACCTGGGAAGAAAACATGGGCGGAAGCCATGCGGAGAGGTTCAAGTGGTGCCCAGGGGCAGGGGTTGGGTAAGGGTGGACAGAAAGGGGGGGGGAGGGAAAAGGGTGCAATGAAACGATCAGGTGATAAATCGGTAGTGTCAAGAGGGAAACCCCCTTTGTCGGTTTTAAGTGCCTGACATTGAACATTAATGGCTTGAGGTCTCAGAGAAAGTGTGAGTGGTTTAAGGAATATTTGGTGCATCATGACGTTGACATTGTGTTCTTGCAGGAACACAATTATAGACCGGGTTATGAGTTGAAGGTGGATGGGTATAATGTGTATGTTGAGCATGCGGTCAGATTGAAAGGAGGTGTGGCCATTTTGGTGAAAGAAACTAGCCCGTTGGTTGTCAGGCATAGTGAGGGGGGAGAGGGGAGGGTGATTCGTGTGGATGGGTTATGGGGTCAGGTACAGATGATGTTGGTTTGTGTGTATGGCCCAGCAGAGGGAGATGTGAGGATAAAGAATAAATTCGTAAGGGACGTTCTGGTATATTATTTGCGTGGATTGCCGGGGGTTGCTGTGATAGGAGGTGACTGGAACTGTGTGATAAGGAATAAGGATGTTGAACCGAGGGGGGCAGGGCATTGTTTGAGGATATTGGGAGAATTGTTATCCGGGATAGGATTGAAAGATGTTGAGGGAGGTGAGGTGGTGGAGCACACATTTATTAAGCGTGGGTATGCGGCTAGGCTCGATCGATTATACGTTCCCAGGACAGTTGTAATACATAGTGTGAGGGTAATGGACGTAGTATTTTCTGATCACAGGGGTGTTTTGGTGGATATAGGTTGGGAGGGGTTGCCGAGAAGGTGTAAGGGGTTTTGGAAGTTGAATGTAAAGTTGATGCAGCAAGAAGAGTATCAACAGTCATTTGTTCAATTGTGGGAGTTGGTGGCGGAGGCGCCTGGGAATAGTGAATTGGTTAGTTGGTGGGACTCTGTGGCGAAATCTCGTATTAAGGAATTTTATATTCGTAGTGGGAGGGAATATAACAGGTTGAAGTATGGGTACCAATCTTATCTTGAGGGACAGTTGAGAGCTTGCTACGAGCGTGGGAGTGCTAGTCATCCGGTGGACGATATTGAGGGATTAAAGGAGCGTATCAGGGATTTGCAAAATGAAAGATTTGATGGCGCGTGAGTTTTGGGTGGGCTGGAAGAGGTGTTATAGGGTGACAGGCCTTCGGCATGCGTGTTGAGGAGACAGCGTAAGAGAAGAGTGGCGACGGAGATGATGGGATTAACTGTTCATGTGGGGATGGGAGGGTATAGAGAGGGGCAGGTATAGTGACGACAGAGGGTATGAGTGGTTATCTAGATGCATGGTTTAGGTCATATGCACAAAACGGAGGTATTCGAGATGAGGCTTTAAAGGAAATGGGAGGTTTCGTGCAATGTGAGATTAATGGTATGGATAGGGTAACATTAGAAGGTCCGATCACGGAAAGTGAGATTTCGCACGCTTTGTCTGGTGCAAGTTTCGGTAAGGCGCCAGGTGTAGATGGGTTGCCTAATGATTTTTACGTTAGGAATTGGGAAGTATTGAGAGGATTTTTAGTTAGGTTATTCAATGTAATGAAGGATGATGGGGAAATGGGGGAGCAGCAAAGGACTGCTGTCGTGGTATTAGTTCCGAAAGGTGGACAGACTACGGTAGAGGATTACCGAGCAATATCGCTTATGTGTGGCGATTATAAGTTATTTGCACGAATATTAGGGAATAGAATAAAAAAGGTGATAGGTAACGTAATTGACAGAGGACAATATGGGGTACCGGGTAGGACAATGTATGAAGGGCATGGAGTTCTTAGGAGTTTTATAGAAAAGAGGGGGGAGTTGGGGGTGGGGGTGTGTTGGCATTGGATTGGCGAGCTGCTTACGATAGTGTGGAGAGGGATGCGTTATGGAGGTTCATGCGTTGGCAGGGATTCGGGAAGGAAATTATATCTTGGGCGAAAACATTGTATCAGGGAGCATCTATGAGAGTACAGGTTAATGGAAGGCTAGGTGTTAACATTCAGATGGGAAGGGGTTTGCGACAGGGTTGCCCTCTATCGCAAATATTGTTTGCGTGCCTCCAGGATCCCTTTTATAGGGCAGTTAGGTGGAGTATCGCAAGTGGAGGGGTTAGTAATGAACGAGAGGGTTGGCCGGGTATTGTGGGTTATGTGGATAATACAACTGTATTGGTGAGGGATGAGAAGGATTTACACAAGGTTGGAAAGGTGGTAGATGTGTTTGGAGAGGCTACTGGGATGGAAATTAATGTGGCAAAGTCTAAGTATATGGACCTAGGCAATAACGTAAATAGAGATGGGACTGTAGGGCGCGGGTGGAGTGTGGTGGATCAGCTATTGATTTGTGGGATAGTGTACGCTAAGAATGATAGGGTCGCACCAGAGGTAAATTCGATGCGCACCGTGGATGGGGTATTGAAAAGATTGGGTGGTTTGAGGACGGCGCAGCTAACGTTGCATCAGAGGGTCATTGTGACGAACGTACTGTTGTATAGTAAGATATGGCACGTGGTGGCAGTATACCCGCTGAGGCGGCGAGAGGTGCAACGGTTGCAGCATGGGATTTTCCGATTTATATGGGGATCGGGTTGTGACTGGCTAAGTAGAGGGGTGGTGACGCTTCCCGTTAGCCACGGGGGGCTGGGGCTTATACATTTAGAAAAGCGTATGATGAGTGTGTATCTAAAACGTGGGTATTTGGGGGAGGTGGGGGCGAGGAAAGGGGGGCTAGAAAAACTGCCTATGGATATGCAACGATGGTGGGGGGGGTAAGGATTTAATGATTGGTGAGGCCATGTTGAGGGTTTTAATGACGGTGAGGGATCCGAAGCGCCTTAAATTGAGGATTCTAGAGAGGGTGGGGGGTGGGTCTGTGGTGGCGGCAGTTGAGGGGGCATACCCCATGTATGCGTGGGGGAATATCTGGAAATGTTTACGGCAATTGCGTATTAAACCAGGTGTAAGGGAGGTAATGTTTAGGTTTCTACATGGAATCTTGCCGTCTGGTGTTGTGTTATTTAATAGGAGACTAAGGGAGGGTGGGGAGTGCAAAGCGTGTGGATGTTCCGAGACTATTTTTCATGCGGTGTATTTTTGTAATTGTCTAGAAGCTGTGAGGGTATGGTTAGGTAGGGTAGTTAGGTTAGTGGGTGGGGAAGGGTTACAGGTGTTAAGGGTGTTAAGTTTAGATATAGGTGGGATGAGTCAGATGGTGGTGAATGCGGTTGCGTATGTGGTTACTGATTTTATTTATACGTCTTGGGCTATGAGGGAGGTGGGTGTGGATGAAAGAATAAAGATGTTAGCGGCCACCATTTATAGAACTAAGTGTCGCAATAGGGATCTTTATGGGGGAAGGTGGGAGACAGTGTTTACTGAGAGATACCGGAGTTTTAAGTTAAAGGATTTACGGGATTTAAGTGTAAATGGGTAGCGATGGGCTAGTTTCTTGAGCGGAGATGTGTGGATGGCTTTTAAAGTGTGTGACTGGATTTGCACTGATACATTTATGCTTATCCTGAGTAGTGAGTGTGGTTTGGGTGGTGTTTTTACACATGTGTTCCCTTTATGTCGTGAAGATTTTGGATAGTATATGTACGTAATGTATTGGAGCACTACATCATTGTGTGTATACAAGGTGAAAGAAAAGGTAGAATCTTAAAGTTTTTATGTGTGTGAGAATGACTGTTCGTTATTGTGAGAGTGCCTTCAAAGATGTTATAGAAAGCACATACTAAATGGTGTTACTAAGGTATGCCATATGACTGTGCTGTCCTGGGAGACAGTAATGGTGAAGCTGGAGGTGCTGTCCTGGGAGACAGTAATGGTGAAGCTGGAGGTGCTGTCCTGGGAGACAGTAATGGTGAAGCTGGAGGTGCTGTCCTGGGAGACAGTAATGGCGCCCTATAAACACAAACATTAAAAATCAGGAACGTGACGGTAAGCTGTCCAATATACAAAAAGAGTTAGAAACAGAAATACAAATAGCTAGAGCTTCATTTAAGGTTATTAATAGAATTTTCAAGAGGTTGCTAGTAGAATTGCAGTAAATCAACCATTCAAATCATTATGAAGCCCTGTGTAGTCTGTGGTCAGTCAAACAAACGGGCTTCCACATGGATAAATTGTCATTTTTGTGGAAATTGGTGTCACGCCCCTTGTGCAGATATCCCAGAACTAGCTACAAGCAGTATTAAAACAGAGAAGTGTTTTTGGGTATGCTCAAATGAGGAAAAACTGTGGACTAAAATCACAAGGGTATTAAAAGAGGACAACATCAAAGCTGCTTTCATAGAAAACCTGGAAGCTTTCTACAACAGATGGGAACATAAAATGTCTGGGCTGAATGGTACTGCCCTTGATACTGGCCATGTAGTCATAAACTGTAAGGCTGGAGGTGATGTCCTGGTAGTCAGTAAATGTGGGGCTGATAGTGCTGTCCTGGGAGACAGTAATGGTGAAGCTGGAGGTGCTGTCCTGGGAGACAGTAATGGTGAAGCTGGAGGTGCTGTCCTGGGAGACAGTAATGGTGAAGCTGGAGGTGCTGTCCTGGGAGACAGTAATGGTGAAGCTGGAGGTGCTGTCCTGGGAGACAGAAATGGTGAAGCTGGAGATACTGTCCTGGGAGACAGAAATGGTGAAGCTGGAGGTGCTGTCCTGGGAGACAGAAATGGTGAAGCTGGAGATACTGTCCTGGGAGACAGTAATGGTGAAGCTGGAGGTGCTGTCCTGGGAGACAGAAATGGTGAAGCTGGAGATACTGTCCTGGGAGACAGAAATGGTGAAGCTGGAGATATTGTCCAGGGAGTCGGGAATTATACGCAGGAAGGAATACATATAAATGACCTCATAGGGGACAGGAGCCATAGTAGGGAAACAAGTGTAGTCAAAGATAAGATAAAACCAATATTGCAAACTAGAAATACCGCAGGAAATAGCAAACAAGAGGACTCCAATAGCAATAGTGAGGATAAATTACCAAAAACAACTGGTGGGAGCTCCATTGTTGGTGCTAGGGAGGATAGAAGTAAGACAGGGAAACATGCACCAACAGGGAATACAGTCACAGAAACCCAAGGCAAGCGGAAACCAAGACTGTGCACATACTATGCACTTGGTATCTGCTGGCATGGGAAATCTGGAAAAACAGATGGGACATGCAACTATGACCACCCTAGAAAATGCCATGCCCATATGAAAACAGGAAAATGCAAACTCCCTTCCTGTAAGCTTTTTCACCCTGAAATGTGTACCTCTTCAGTACAGGAAAGACTGTGCTATAACTTAAATTGCCAGGCATACCATCTAAAGGGGACAAAAAGATACAAAACATCCAGGCCAGGGGAAAACCTGGGTAGCCACAGCCACTCAAGAGGGAGAGGTTTTTTAGTGCCAGGAAGGAAAAAAAACTGGCAGGAAATGGCAGAAATCGTACACCAAATCCAGTCATTCCTGGAGTGGAACCACAGTCGATGGCCTCCACTCCAAACCAACAGATACAGATACTAATGCCGGAAAAAAAATCCCCCCCCAGTACCAACAATACCACCAGTCCGATAACATTCTTCTTTGCAAATATACAGGGTCTAAAGCCAGCTACAAACAACAAAATACCTTTCATCCGTGGACTGCTTGCAGAGGCAAAGGCAATGTTCGCGGCTTTCACTGAGACCCACATAAAGGATCACTTGGACAACGAAGTATGGATCCCAGGTTACAACCTATACAGATGTGACAGAGTGAACAGGCAAAAGGGGGGGGTTGGCCTGTACATTGCAGAGTCACTTGTTTGCACAGAACTGCTTAATGCCTCAAATGACGTAGTGGAAGTTTTAGCAGTAAAGGTCGAGAACCAAAACCTAGTCATTGTGGTAGTCTACAAGCCTCCGGATGCAACATCCCAGCAATTCCAGGAACAGCTGTTAAAAATTGACCACTGTCTGGAAAATCTTCCAGCTCCTGCACCCAACATCTTGCTCCTGGGGGATTTCAACTTAAGGCACCTAAAATGGAGGAATATAGCAAATAATATTGTTGCAGAAATAACACCAGGAGGCAGCTCTGATGAAAACTCACACTCACACGAGCTTTTAAATCTCTGCACAAAATTCAATTTAAACCAGCAAATAATAGAGCCTACAAGACTGGAGAATACACTAGACCTCATCTTCACTAACAATGATGATCTGATAAGAAATGTCACCATATCAAAAACAATATACTCAGATCACAACATAATTGAGGTTCAGACATGTATGCATGGAGCCCCAGACCGACAAAATGAGACTAGTCATGAGGGAGCATTCACCAAATTCAACTTCAATAACAAAAACATAAAGTGGGACCAAGTAAACCAAGTCCTAACCGATATAAGCTGGGAAGATATACTAAGCAACACAGACCCAAACTTATGCCTAGAACAGATTAACTCGGTGGCACTCGATGTATGCACAAGGCTTATTCCTCTAAGAAAAAGGAGGAGTAGATGTAAAATAGAAAGAGACAGGCGCTCCCTTTACAGGCGACGGAAAAGAATAACTGAGCGGCTAAAAGAGGTCAATATATCTGAAATGCGCAGGGAGACACTGGTCAGAGAAATAGCAAGCATCGAACTTAAGCTAAAAGAATCCTTTAGGAGTCAGGAATCGCGGGAAGAACTAAAAGCCATAAATGAAATCGAAAGAAACCCAAAGTATTTCTTCTCCTATGCCAAATCAAAATCGAGAACAACGTCCAGTATTGGGCCCCTACTTAAACAAGATGGGTCCTACACAGATGACAGCAAGGAAATGAGTGAGCTACTCAAGTCCCAATATGACTCAGTTTTTAGCAAGCCGCTAACCAGACTGAGAGTCGAAGACCAAAATGAATTTTTTATGAGAGAGCCACAAAATTTGACTAACACAAGCCTATCCGATGTTATCCTGACGCCAAATGACTTCGAACAGGCGATAAATGACATGCCCATGCACTCTGCCCCAGGGCCAGACTCATGGAACTCTGTGTTCATCAAGAACTGCAAGAAGCCCCTATCACGAGCCTTTTCCATCCTATGGAGAGGGAGCATGGACACGGGGGTCGTCCCTCAGTTACTAAAAACAACAGACATAGCCCCACTCCACAAAGGGGGCAGTAAAGCAACAGCAAAGAACTACAGACCAATAGCACTAACATCCCATATCATAAAAATCTTTGAAAGGGTCCTAAGAAGCAAGATCACCACCCATCTAGAAACCCATCAGTTACACAACCCAGGGCAACATGGGTTTAGAACAGGTCGCTCCTGTCTGTCTCAACTACTGGATCACTACGACAAGGTCCTAAATGCACTAGAAGACAAAAAGAATGCAGATGTAATATATACAGACTTTGCAAAAGCCTTCGACAAGTGTGACCATGGCGTAATAGCGCACAAAATGCGCGCTAAAGGAATAACAGGAAAAGTCGGTCGATGGATCTATAATTTCCTCACTAACAGAACACAGAGAGTAGTCGTCAACAGAGTAAAGTCCGAGGCAGCTACGGTGAAAAGCTCTGTCCCACAAGGCACAGTACTAGCTCCCATCTTGTTCCTCATCCTCATATCCGACATAGACAAGGATGTCAGCCACAGCACCGTGTCTTCCTTTGCAGATGACACCCGAATCTGCATGACAGTGTCTTCCATTGCAGACACTGCAAGGCTCCAGGCGGACATCAACCAAATCTTTCAGTGGGCTGCAGAAAACAATATGAAGTTCAACGATGAGAAATTTCAATTACTCAGATATGGTAAACATGAGGAAATTAAATCTTCATCAGAGTACAAAACAAATTCTGGCCACAAAATAGAGCGAAACACCAACGTCAAAGACCTAGGAGTGATTATGTCGGAGGATCTCACCTTCAAGGACCATAACATTGTATCAATCGCATCTGCTAGAAAAATGACAGGATGGATAATGAGAACCTTCAAAACTAGGGAGGCCAAGCCCATGATGACACTCTTCAGGTCACTTGTTCTATCTAGGCTGGAATATTGCTGCACTCTAACAGCACCTTTCAAGGCAGGTGAAATTGCCGACCTAGAAAATGTACAGAGAACTTTCACGGCGCGCATAACGGAGATAAAACACCTCAATTACTGGGAGCGCTTGAGGTTTCTAAACCTGTATTCCCTGGAACGCAGGAGGGAGAGATACATGATTATATACACCTGGAAAATCCTAGAGGGACTAGTACCAAACTTGCACACGAAAATCACTCACTACGAAAGCAAAAGACTTGGCAGACGATGCACCATCCCCCCAATGAAAAGCAGGGGTGTCACTAGCACGTTAAGAGACCATACAATAAGTGTCAGGGGCCCGAGACTGTTCAACTGCCTCCCAGCACACATAAGGGGGATTACCAACAGACCCCTGGCAGTCTTCAAGCTGGCACTGGACAAGCACCTAAAGACAGTTCCTGATCAGCCGGGCTGTGGCTCGTACGTTGGTTTGCGTGCAGCCAGCAGCAACAGCCTGGTTGATCAGGCGCTGATCCACCAGGAGGCCTGGTCACAGACCGGGCCGCGGGGGCGTTGACCCCCGAAACTCTCTCCAGGTAAACTCCAGGTATCGAATATGCTGTGATACAAAGTCCGGGGTTTCCCTTCTTGTTGAATGCATTCTGTAAGACAATTTCTGTATATCAGAAGGTTCGAAGTTTACATAGCTGTAATGAGTAACGTGGTACAGTTTTATATTATGCGAGATTGTATTTTGGTACATAAGGCCTAACATATAATGTTTCAGCGGCCTGGTTAAGATTATATAGTACATGTCGTGTGACACTGTATGTGTAGGGTAGTGTTAAATATTTTAAGTACACGCTGTTGTTTTCCCTTTGCTATTTTATTGTTTAAAGTCACATATAAGAGTATATGTAAGGTAATATAAAAATGTATATTGATTTTGTGTAAATACGCAATTTCAGATGACTTTGTTGGATCAGGTGTGCATATGAGTTCAAGTAGCGGTGTATATTATGTATTAATACTGCTATAGGGTATATAGTGTATGAAGAAGTCTTGGGTGGATATTATCCTTGTATGCTAGGCAAAGTTTTCATAATTGTTACTTAGAGTAAGTAGTATCCTACGCTCTTATAGTATGTCAATGTTTTGTAGGTATTTGATGGGGGGGGTACCTTTTACTTTTCAAATTCAAATTCAAAGTTTATTCTCTATAAGGATTACAATGCTGAGTTTACAGAAATTTGGTTGTTTGGTTTACATGTAGTAAATTCCAGAGCACATATGTACGACTTTATAAATGTACCTTTGGTGGGGGGTGGATGTATAGGTTTTAATGGTATGTGGTGAGGTTTTTACCTTTAAGAATTGTTTTGTATATAAAACATGGCATAAGATGTTTAAGTGTGCTGAAGTAGATTCTCTGGATATGTTGTTGGTACACCTGTGCGAAGTTTCTTTTTCTTTTTTGATGGTGTATACGTATGTTGTACTTTAATTTTGTTCTTACATGTTGATTGGTTTCGTAACATGTTTGCTTACGCGTATAATGTATACTGTATTTTAAATAAATAAAAAAAATAAAATAAAAAAAAAATAAAAAAAAAATGTATAGGGGATGAGGGACAGTTTGTGTCAGCACAAAGTTAAATGTTTATGTGTATTTTGACAATGTAATTTATAATTTTGGGTAAGAACTGATACTATGTTCTTTTATTTATTTAATGTATTGTATTGTTTTAAATAAAAATATAAAAAAAAATGTTCGCATTTCGCCTCCTTTACCAAACCCATCACACACAAAGCCTGCTTTGACGCTAAAATTCCCATTACAAACATATAAACTAACTCCCTTACCCTCCGCATTAATCTAAGTTTCTGGACATCATGCCAAATCATACCCCAATCATACAAAGGGTATACCGCCACCCCTTGCATGACTTACGGTTTCCTACTCATCTCTACCAACCTTCCCACCTTGAGCTTGTTTACCTCACCTATGACTAACATGACCCTTAGCATATTTTCACATTCCATTAAGTCTTTTCCTCCCCACCATCGTCGTACATCCCCCATCACCCTCCCAACCCTTACCCCTTTTACCCCCCCCTCCCTTACGTACCTCTGTTTAACATACATGGCCTTTACCCTCGGCCCTAGCATCAAAAGCCTTACTCCCCCTCTGCGCACATTCGTCATAACCACCTCTTTACTTAGCCATGCTCGTCCAAAACTCCATATATAACGAAGCACCCTTCTCTGTATCTCCTTTATCTCCTGTTCCCGTAAAGGATACACCACTGCCACGTTCCACACTTTACTATAAACCAATGAATTTATTATTATTGCCCTTTGCATTAAAGTAACATCCTTCACTCTTAGGTTCCTAATCCATTGTACAACGTTCTCTCCCACCAATTCCGAATTCCTCAGTCTAGCCACTTGCTCATCTGCCATATAGATAATCCCACAAATTTTCAGCTGTTCAGTCACATCCCATCCAAACTCCACCCCCATTCTACCCCCACCCAATCTCCTATCTCTAATAATTTCGATTTAGCTCTGTTGACACGCATGCCTGACACCTCTCCAAAAAAACTTCATTACTCTCTCCACCTTTCGCAAACCTTCGACATCATTGATCAGTATTGTTGTGTCATCCACATAACCAACTACCTCAGTGAACCCCGACACCTCCTCCTGTAATGTTGTTGCTTCCTCAACCATTCCATAAAACGGGTGTTGCATACATGCAAACAGAATTTGAGACATAGGACACCCTTGTCTCAAACCTTTCTCCATTTTCAACACGCTACCCAACCTACTATTAATTTGCACCTGAATCGTGGCTTCGGCATACAAGGTCTTCACCCATTTTACTATTCCCTCCCCAAAACCCATAAGCCTTAAAGTGTCAACCATGTACTCCCTATTCGCACCGTCATAAGCATTCTCCCAATCAATGCCCAAAATTCCACCACCCTTACAACCCTGCACAAATTCCCTAATACGACTATGTCCATCCCTCATACTACGACCCGGAATTCCCAACTGACCCTTGTGCACAATACCACCTATCACCCTCTTCATCCTGTTCCCTAGAATCTTCGCAAAAATCTTATAATCCGTACACATTAAAGATATGGCCCTGTATGTGCTCAGTGTTCTTCCCTCCTTTATCTTTACAAGCACGACCACACCCGTCCTTTGTGACATTCCCAATTTCCCTTCCTTCATCCAAACCCCCCCTGTCCTCCCCACCTTTCCCCAAGGCCTTCACCCCTCCTCTTTCTTTATTAACTATCCCCACGTTACCCTTTTCCCATTTCCTTTTAAACCAATAGTCCGCATAATTACTTATCCCCCCAGTTGTCACCAACATTTGCCCCTTAGTATAACCTTCCAAATCGCCACTAACCTCTAAAAGTATTATAGTGGACTCCTGTTGTCTAATGCAAAAACTTCTTAACACACTACCCGACAGTTTATCTCCCCATAGCACAGCATCCATACCTGCCTTTACCCTTAATTCATCAAATCTTTCATTATGTATTTCCCTTAGTCTCTCTCTTAGCCCTGATATTTCTTCAAAAGACTTCCCCTCCTCTCACATTAACACTCATTGAGCTGCTGTTCCAAATAATTCTGTAAACCATACCTCCACCTCGCCTCCTCCCTTCCTTTATATTTATAAAACCCCGCGATACCAGGTTTAGCCCTATTTTCCCACCAATCCAAAATACTCCCTACCCCATCCCGAGCCCTCCACAATTGTCTCCACCAGTCTCTAAACTCTGCATTCACCACCTCACTCCTCACCAACCTCGCATTAACTTCCAGAAACTTGAATATACCTTTACCACTCCCTCCCAATCCAGCTCTACCAAAACTGCCCTATAATCCGAAACCCCTACATCCACTGTTTTTACCCCTCCTACACTAACTGCCCCCGTTATATAAATCCTATCTAACCTCACTGAATAATCTCTCCTAACAAAAATAAAATCCACTCTCCAAGCCCCACTCCCCTCCACATCCCTCACCCCTGCATCCTGTAAAACATTGCGTAACGACCTTGGCTCCACGTCCCCCCCCTTATAACAGTTTCAGTCCCCCCCAATTACAGTTACTAGAGGTAAACCCCTTAAAAAATACACCAAAACGTCTCTCACAAAATCCTCTTTTACTTTGATTATATTCTCCGCTGGCATATAAACCCCAATGAAACATACTCGAGATGCTCCCCACTCACCATCCACCCTCACTACCCTCCCCCCCTTCTTCCCACTTTATAATACGTAAGGGACTATTTTCCTTCACAGCCACTACCACTCCCCCTTTTAACCTAACAGACCCACTTACATACAATTTATAACCCTTTAATGCCAAAGTACAGCGTATCTTATAATTATGTTCTTTTATAACGCATACATCCACATTATATCTCCTCAAAAACCATTCCATCCATACTCGTTTCACTTCATTCCTCAATCCATTTACGTTTACAGTTACTACCGTGAATTATTTTAAAAGTGGTGGTTTACCCTTTCTTCTTGGCACACCCTCCTATACCGTCCTGCTGCATTGCGTCTTTCTTGGCAACTTGCTTACTCACCCCCCCCCTATCCCTTCGTTATCCCTAGAACCATTAAACCCTTCATTACCCCTCCCCTCTTTCCCCTTATGACATACACCCTTTCTCCAAGATTTTACTCCTGTTCTTTGTCCTGGAGTAAGAACATCGTCCATCTCATACGTTCCTGCAGTTCTCTTACAAGAACTCCCCTCCCCACACACCTCGTCACCTGTTTTTTCTGCCCTATGGACCTCTGCCACAACATTGTGCACATTAACATTAGTGCACACAGGATTCCCAACCTCCTGATTTTGCTGCACTGTCGCCTGCATCAGGTTACACCCTTCATCCTCCTGTCCCTCCTCAACGTCATGCAAAAAGGAACTTAGTACTTCCTCCAGCAAGCCATCCTGTTGGCCTGTACCCTCCTCATCAGACGTCGATGTCGTCTGTCCCTTATCAACTGTTAGTGTTGCACATTCCTCCATGGCCGCCTCAGCCCTATCCACTTCTTCAGTCCATCCGGAAGGATTCTTGTTTGGCGTTACTCCTTCCTCCAACGCCCCCATAGCATTCCTCTGATGTAAGATCACTGGTACCTGTTCCCTCCGTCCAGCTTTTTTATAGCACTGAGCCGCCATATGTTCAAACGAACCACAATCTGCAAGTCTGGAATTGGCTGCCTCAACGTCATTTTCAGTGTAAATGATCCTTCAGGTAGCCCCTCATGAGGTCCATTTTGCCACACCCCCATCTCAGCTGAGTGGATTTTTCCATAACAGCTAAACACAGCCATCACATCATGCTCTGTCGCCTCAAAAGGCACGTTTCGTACTTTCACCCACGTCACATAGCTGGACACATCATGTAAGCATAGTGTTCACTGCCAGCCTCTTCTCTTGATATTTGTTGACTATGCTTGTGTAGAATCCTGCGTCTTTAAACTTGATGAAAATTCTCGACACACCATTTACTGCTACTCCATATAATTCTTCGGTCGGTATTCCATATACCTCACTGATGATGGCAGGCAGTAACACCTTCATTGTTGCTCCTGTAAGCTTGCCACGCACCAATTCCACACAAACAGTGCTCACCCGGCGTCCAATGCGGTCCGCCATGTTATATGCACAAAACAGGAAAACTGCGCAGTAAACCAGTTGTATCAGGAGCCACTGCACAGCCTGTCCGCACGGCCCAAGAGCGATGAGGACAATGTGTAAAGTTCTATTAGTGGATGTAATACATATTTTGTTATTTGGTGTCAAGTGAATTTGCGCATTATTTCATGTATAATTCAGTCTTTTCTGTACACACGCATGTGCACGTATGTATGCGTGTGTATATATATTTACATATATATGATTATAGGACTTACTCCTACATGTTTTATAATGACTGGGAGTCAGGATGTTTTCTCCATAAACTGGTTGTGGTTATTCAGAAGTATTTCATAATATCAATGTGTAAAATTGTTTTTTTATTTTTGAGTGTGTACTGACAATGTCTACCACGGTCTTTTGCTATGTTAATTTGTCGGCTTGTGTTTTTTTTTTTTTTTATGTATTGTGTATTTTTTTTTAATAAAATATAAAAAAAAAATCCTTCATTATTCTTTCCACTTCACTGTTCATGTCTCTCCCTGTACTTCATTCAGTGCTTCAAGTATCTTAGTTTTGTGTACTTGAAGGAATTTTGCACTAATACCCAGGTCTGTTGAAAGTACACTTCTGATCAGGTGTGAGCAAAATGCACTAATTATCCTTCATTTTCTCTGCTCGTCTGTTGGTGTGAGCAGACGTACGCCTGCTGCCCTCTCTCGGCGATTGGAAGACTTCCTGTTTTTTTTCCAATATGGCACTGAGTGTAAGGAGGAGGGTAAATACTGTGGGCATCCAGCTGGTTCACGGGGCAATTTCACCGCAAGCTGCTCCTGTGCTGTTGCCATTAATCATCCGGGATATGTATGGTATTCAGGATGAAGAATTGTATGGTGTAGCACTTAATGGTGCATACAGACAGAGTATAGGCTAGGTGGCCAAAGACTGCAAACCTCACTCAAGGAGAAAGATCTTGGGGTGAGTATAACACCGAGCATGTCTCCGGAAGCACACATCAATCAGATAACTGCTGCAGCATATGGGCGCCTGGCAAACCTGAGAACAGCATTCCGATACCTTAGTAAGGAATCATTCAAGACACTGTACACCGTGTATGTCAGGCCCATACTGGAGTATGCAGCACCTGTTTGGAACCCGCACTTGATAAAGCACGTCAAGAAACTAGAGAAAGTACAAAGGTTTGCGACAAGGTTAGTTCCAGAGCTAAGGGGAATGTCCTATGAGGAAAGATTAAGGGAAATCGGCCTGACCACACTGGAGGATAGGAGGGTCAGGGGAGACATGATAACGACATATAGAATACTGCGTGGAATAGACAAGGTGGACAAAGACAGGATGTTCCAGGGAGGGGACACAGAAACAAGAGGCCACAATTGGAAGTTGAAGACACAAATGAGTCAGATAGTAGGAAGTATTTCTTCAGTCATAGAGTTGTAAGGCAGTGGAATAGCCTAGAAAATGACGTAGTGGAGGCAGGAACCATACACAGTTTTAAGACGAGGTTTGATAAAGCTCATGGAGCGGGGAGAGAGAGGGCCAGGAGCTAGGACTCGACCCCTGCAACCACAAATAGGTGAGTACAAATAGGTGAGTACAGGGTGTTTGTTAAGTTGTTGAACACCGGCGTCTACGAGCGGCTGGTAGAGAAATACCAGGATGTTCGAGTGGACGTCAATTCTATGGTGTGTCCGCCTTCATGACGTCTCCAGGCACTATACATGGGATAGTGTGCGAAATGTACCGTTTGAGGCTGATGAAACGGACATACGCAATGTTTTTAAGGAGTACGGGACCGTTCACCTGGCACAGTCCGGCAAGTGGGTGGAAGGTGCATACGTGGGATACACAGAGGGCACGTTTTCACTGAAAATGACGATACGGCACCCCATACCGTCATATGTTATATTGGAGGCCTTCAGGACTCAGCTCATGGTGTCCTATGCTGGGCAACGCAGGATATGCAGGCGTTGTGGTGGTTATGATCACATTGCTGCATATTGTGAACAACAGACTCGACTCCATGGTGTTGAATGTACTGCCGCAGGGGAACCTGGGCAAGTTGGACGTGCTCTAGAGATACAGGAAGGACGTGGGCCTGGTCGTCTGTGGAGTGAGGAGGTGGAGGAGGCAGAGGCAGTGGCGGGTGCGGACCTGACGGCCCCTGTGGGACCCACTTTGCCTGATGGTGGGGAACGGCATGGTTCGGCGGAGGAAGCCATTGACGAGGTCCTGGAGAATGTGCTTACCTCGCTGTTTCCCCAGTCCAATGGGGAGGGCGAGTTGGTGTCGAGGGCTGATGCGATGCATGCTGCAGACCTGTGTGGACAGCAAACTGAGCCCATCGACTTGGTGGTGTCTCACGGGGCACTGTGCCCAGAGGGTGGGAAGGTCAGACATGTGGTGGTGGAGGTGGAGGTTCACCGTGAGGTGTCACAGGAGGCGAGGATGGGAACAGGTGGAGTCGCGCGCAAGCGTGAGGCTGTGACATCAGATTCAGATGATATCCTGACTCCAGCACAGAGGACTGGCAAGGTGGTGGTGGTGGTCCCTCGGGGACTTTGGACCCGGAGCTGGACCGGGGAGGGGTTAGGGCTGCCAGTTGGGACATGCGTAAAGGAGGTCCGAAAGGACATGGTGGCGTTGTGAGGAAGGTGTCAAAGCACAGGGGGAAGAAACCACCGCTGGCCTAAGGTGTATGACAGTCAACATTAATGGTTTGTGCCAGGATGTGAAGCATGCATGGTTTGCAAGTTTCTTGTGCCGGTATAGAGTGGATGTTGTATTTGTGCAAGAGCACAATATCAAGGTGGGGAGTGTATTGGAGGCGAATGGTTATAGGGCTTTTGTGATGCAGACGGGACGCTTGAAGGGAAGGGTGGGAGTCCTACTCCGGGAGGCGAGCCCATTTGTGGTTAGCAGAAGTGAAGGGGGGGGGGAGGGGCGTATTATCAGAGTGGATGGATGGTGGATGGGCGAGCGAGCAGCGTTAGTGTGTGTGTACGCACCCGCAGAGAGTGATGCACGTCTGAAAGAGGATTTTGTGAGGAATGAGCTTGTTTATTTTTTCCGTTCTTTACCACCTGTTGCTATTGTGTGAGGGGATTGGAATTGTGTTATTCGCAGGGCAGACGTCGAGCCGCGTGGGGCAGGGCATTTTTCCACTGTCCTAGGTGATCTTCTGAGAGGTGTGTCTATGTGACGTATTTGGGGGTGGGGCTTGGGAGGTGGAGCACACTTTTGTTAGACCAGGATATGTGGCGAGGCTAGATCGGGTGTACATCACAAAGCGGGTTAGAGTGGAGTCCTTGTGTACGGTGGAGGTGGAATATTCAGATCACAGGGCGGTCGTGGTAGACCTGGGCTGGGATGGGCTGGCCAGGAGGTGGAACAGTTATTGGAAACTAAACACGAGGATCCTGAGTGATGAGGAGGGGCAGGGAGGATTTGCAACGTTGCGGGCAAAGCTCAGTGAGGAACGGCGGGGCATAGAGGATTTACTGGGGTGGTGGGACAGGGTGGCTAAGGCACGAATACGTAAGTTTTATGTAAGGGAGGGGAAACGCATGATGCAACAATCGTATGGGCTCCTTCAGTACCTAGAGGGTAGGTTGAGGGATTGCTATGGGAGAGGTGGACACGGGGGAGTATATCCTGTAGAGGAGATAGAAATGTTGAAGGGAAGGATTCATGAGCTGCAAAATGAACGGTTTAATGCGGTGCGTGTGCAGGGGGGGGGTCTGAGGTGTTATGGGGCGATCGACCATCGGCATGTGTTTTACGAGGTCAGCAGCGACGTCGGACAGCCACAGAGGTTGGTAGGTTTATCCTCCACTCTGAAATGGGGGATTATCGTGAGGGGGCAAGTGTTGAGGACAACTGAGGGAATGAGAGGTTATGCAGATGCATGGTATGAGCAGTATTTGGGACAGTGCAGTGGGAGGTGCAACATTGCATAGTGTCTGAGCTAGTGCCATGTTCATTGGGGCGTAGTGATCGAGTAGCGCTAGGTGGGAAGATAGATGAGGGCGAGGTTTGGCGGGCATTAGTGAGTATGCGTACGGGAAAGGCTCCGGGGATTGATGGATTACCCTGTGAATTTTACCTGCAGAATTGGAAGTTAATGTGTGGATTCCTGGTGGAGTTGATGAATATCATGAAGGAGAAGGGGGTGTTGGGGGAGTTGCAAGCCACAACATTGGTTGTTCTGGTCCCAAATGGAGGTCCAGAATACCCTCAAGGATTATCGGGCAATATCTTTACTTTGTGTGGATTACAAATTGTTCGCGAAAATACTGGGAAATCGCCTGAAATGTGTCGTGGGACGTGTCGTATCTGGAGGGCAATATGGGTTGCCTGGCAGATCTATGGTTGAGGGTCACGGACGTCTTAAGGGGTTTGTAGAGGGTTTGGGGAGCAAAGGAGGGGGCTTACTTGCTTTGGATTGGCAGGGAGCTTATGACAGTGTGGAATGGGAGGCGTTGCGGCAGATCCTTCTAAAGCAGGGATTTGGGGAAGAGGTTGTGGAATGGGTGGAGACACTGTATCGAGGGGCGCTGGTGCGTGTGCAAATTAATGGTCGCATAGGGGTAGCAGTGTGTATGGGGTGGGGTCTCAGGCAAGGATGTCCACTATCTCAAATCCTGTTTGCCTGTGTTCAAGACCCTTTTTACAGACTTATTGAGGCACGTATCTGTGGGGGGGTGGGGACAGGGGAGGTGGGGTGTGGGCCGGGGATTGTAGGATACGTCGATGACACGACGGTACTTGTGCGGGAGGGAAATAGTTTGAGAGAGGCGGATGAGGGGATGAGGGTTAATGTGGGGAAATCTTGCTTCTTAAAGTTGGGAAATTGGAACTGGCAGGGGGATTGGGATGCTGGTGTGGAGTGGAGGGTGGTGGATAGCTTAAAGATATGTGGAATAGTGTTTATGGAGAATCAAGTGCGGTCTAGAGAGGTGAACTCAGAGCGTATTGTGGAACGGGTGCAGCATAGATTGGGGAGTTTGCGCCCGTATCATTTGACATTGTTGCAGAGGGCCATTGTGGTAAACACGTTACTATACAGTAAGGTTTGGCATGTGGCGGCAGTTTACCCCTTAACGGGGCAAGGAATTACGAGAATTTTAAAGCAGGTGTTTAGGTTTATATGGGGTTCTGGGTGTGATTGGCTGAGGAGGGAGGTGGTAATGCTGCTGGTACGTCAGAGGGGGGTTAGGGTTATTGGATCTACGGCGTTGGGTAAAATGTGTTTTCTTACGAAGGGAATATGTACGGGTTGGGTGTGGGGGGGGTTAAAGCTTCTGTATGAGGGAGTGCAGAGGTGGTATGTGGGTGCAGAGTTGAGGGAATGTGAGGTGCTGCGTACCCTCATGGCGAGAGTAATTGGGAGCCGGGTGGTGGTGCCGGTGGATGGAATATACCCCATGTATGGATGGGGAGATATTTGGTGTCGTTTTCGTAAGTTGAAGCTCAGACCTCGGGTGCGGGAGGTTATGTTCCGTTTCCTGCATGGCATTTTGCCATCAGGAGCGGTCCTGCGGGCGAGGCGAATAGTAGAGGAGAGTGGGTGTGGAGTGTATGGTGGCCAGGATACGGCATATCATGCTGTGTATTTTTGCGAATGTTTGGGGAATGTTGGGGATTGGACGAGTAGGATTGTGAGGCTAGTGGGAGGGGGGACATACCGGTGTTGAGAGCGCTCGTTTTGGATGTGGGAGGGGTGCCAGAGAGTACACAACGTGCATTGGCATATTTAATGGTAGATTTCGTGTACGTGTCGTGGGGTATGCGTGGGAATGGGGATTGGGTGGCGAGGAAACGGGTACTGGCAGCTACTTTTTATAGGACCGTTTGCAGGAACAGGGAAATATATGGATCGCGGTGGGAGGGAGCCTTCCCCGTAGGTTATCGTAGTTTAAATGTTGGGATCTTACTCGCTTTGTAGTGGGGGGGGGGTTGTCATGGCTGGGGCAAGGATTGGGAATGTCATCCGGGGTGTCACTGGGCGCGCTGTCGGGAGTGAGTGTGAGTGTGAGTGTGAGTGTGAGTGTGTGTGTCTGTGTGTGTCTGTGTGTGTCTGTGTGTGTCTGTGTGTGGCTTAGATGGAAACGAGGGAAGGTTCAGTGTGGTTAGTAGGTGTTAGGAGGTACGTGTGATGCTAGCTGGATTAAGTGTGAGATCCAGTTTGATAGTGGAGAATTTAGGTTAATATCTTTGCATGCGTGTCCCATGGGATGACTGTATTACCCTCTGTGTATATAACGCCTTGCTATGCTTGGTCACTTACCAATGCACCTATGTCAGAGGGTTGAGGTATATATTATTGCTTAGAGGTATTGTATGCATGTATGCAGTAAGAATGCTTGGGTGTGGTTTGTTGTGATTGAGATACTGTTGCGATGTGACAGGCTTATATGCTCATGTACAGCTGGGAGACAGTGGTGGTTGCCTAAATGAGGGAGAAGAGGGGGGGTGTAACAGAATGTTTTGTTATAGGAGACAGCATTGAACGTTGCCCTATTAAGGGCTCATCTCTGATTGGAGGTTAATGAGATAGAATTATATACACTTATACGGATTACGGGGTTATTTTTCAGACTGTTCATACTGTGTACTTTGTGTGTGGTGAGAGGAGGCATATATAAACTTATTGTTTAATGTCACTTTGTTTTATGTAAAAATTTATATATGTTTGGTTTTGGTACATTTAAAGTGTATATTAATTTAGGTCACAACCCTGGTACTGTTTTTGTTAAGTGCTATGTTCTTGATGCAAGTTTTTCTTGTATGGTTTACAGTTACATATACAGAGTTTATACATGTAAGTTTTGTAGCATTTTTTGTCACGTATATTCAGGTGTGGGTAGTAAATCGTTTAGTTACAAGGATGGTGTATTTCTTATTATAGCTTCATGTAATGATTACATGTATATTGTATACCTGTGCTCTAAATAAAACATACAAAATTAGGGGATGAATAGCTATGGAATGTTTAGGTACATAAAATACTAATATTACAATGTACAGTAAGAGGCCAAAGCATTAGTTTATATATAAAAACTTGTGTATATACAGTTTTCATACAAGATATGAATACAAATGTCAGTTTTGGCTAGTGGCAATTTTATTATGTATGTTCAGGGGTAGGTTGTCATACGTTAGTTATAAGGATGCTTTCTTATAAATGGTTATCATGTATTGTGATTATGTCAGTGTGTGATATGCATGTAAACTGTATATTTTAAATAAAAAATTAAAAAAAAATTATCCTATTCCTCGCCTAGCTGCTGGTGAGGGTGGACGTTTGTTACCCCTCTCTGACAGGCGCAAGTGTTAGCCAGGCTGTCACAATGGTGGTTGGGGTGCGCCGCAGAATTAACACTGTTGGCATAGAATTACTGAGAGGTACAATTAATCAAGATTCGGCGTTGACGTTGTTGCCTCTGATTATTCGAGACATATATGGGATTGAGGATTGCGACCTTGACGGAGTAGCCTTAAATGGAAACTACCGAATATTCGTGAAACTGCTGTCATCACAGGTGTACGAGGATCTACTCGATCATTATCAGGATGTTGCTATCGAGGTTAATGAGGACATCCTGGTAAAGATGGTCGATGTTTCGAGGCGAATGAAGCTGACCTACGTAGTGTGTTTGGGAAGTTTGGAACTGTACACGTAGCTCAACAAGGCAAGTGGACGGCAGGGGCTTATGAGGGTTATCCGGAAGGTAGTTTTAGCCTAAAGATGACTCTGAGGCAACCAATACCGTCGTATGTGGTCTTAGAGGAATTCAGGACACAAATACTTGTAACTTACGCTGGACAACGTAGAACTTGTAGACTGTGTGATGGTTATGATCACATAGCAGCTGAATGTGTGAGGCGAAGGACGGACCAGGGAATACCAAGGATTGACATTTTGAGGCGAGGATCTACAGTGACTGATCAGACCCGCCAGGATGGACGTAGGCGTGGTCGGTTGTGGAGTGAGGAAGTGGAGGAAGGGCAACGTGAGGTGGAGCATGAGGGTGCTGTGAAGCAATTGAGTGCGTCTGCAGAGGATGTGACGCCCGAGGCGGACAAGGGCGTAACGAATGATGTAGAAATTGATGTAGTGCTTGAGACGGTTTTGTAGATGTTCCCTAACTCGGAGGAAACCTTGACAGAGGTAAAGACGGGAGAACAGGTACCGGGACAAGGGGAAGCATGCGGGTCTGGAGGAAGGCATGAAATGTCGGTTTTGCCAAGTAGTGAGAAGGGGCATGAGGTGATAGAGGTGGAGGTGCACAATGAGGAAGGTTAGGAGACAAGCATGGTGGAAGAGAGTGTCGAGGAAGCGGGCAGCAGCCACGTCTGACTCGGATGACGTCCTCACTCCTGCACAAAGACCAGGGAAAAAAGGCGGGGATTGAAGGTGTGTGTAGAGGCAAAAAGAAAAAGAAACGCCAGCAAGGGGTTAGGAGTGGAGGGGGTGGGGTGAGTGCCAAGGACGGTGTGTATGAGGCTACAGGACAGTGGAATAATGAGGTGGGGAAACGTGGGTGGAAAACGTAAGCAGGCCTAAGGTGTATGACAATTAATGTTAATGGTTTATGTAAGAGTGGTAAGTGTGTATGGTTGAGAGGACTGCTGTATCGTTACAAGGTAGATGTTGCTTTTATACAAGAGCATAACTTGAAAGCGGGAAAACTGCTGGAGGTGAATGGATATAGGGCTTTTGTAATGCCAACGACACGTTTAAAAGGCGGAGTAGGTGTTCTGTAACGCGTTCAATAAAAAAAACGGGGGGGTACCAAACGGGCTTGCCAAACGAAAGATGTTGGTTTGGCATGCATGTGTGTGGGTGAGTGTTAGGTGCACGTGAGGAGGATTGTGTGTAATTGGGATGTGCATGGGAGTACTGAGTTCAGGTGTTCTTTGTGTTAATTAATACTTGTTAATTAATGCCTTCTGAAGAAAACCTTTGTAGTAGCATATAATAGTAAAAGTCTGAGAACGCTGCATCTGACAGCAAAAAAGATAGGATTTGACTCCCATTGTAAACTAATTCAGGTATGATAGCATGGTACTTAAGGTTATGTTAATATTATTATGGAAAGTCAAACATCTTGTGATCCTGACTAATGCAACAATGTGGGGATGGCCAGAGGGGTGGGTACAGCAGGGAGGGAGTAACATGATTGAGATCATGTTGAGAGGGGAAAAATTAAGTAATATGCAAGGTGAGGGACAGACACACGACGACACAGAGGAAGCAGCCCAGCCGCCGTGGAGAGAAGACGTCGCCGTTCCTCCTCTTCAGCTGAGCAACTCTGAACACTGTTGCTCGAGATTTTTCTTGGGTTATCCTGAGTAGTTCTTCACCAGAGCTGAGAGGAAGCTTGCTTACAGTCACTTCGAGCCCCATCCCATCAAGAGGGTTAGGCGGTGACATGCTTGCTTGTTCTCCCCTCTCTTCCCCATCCCCCCATCCTTCCCTCACCCAAACATCAACACTGGCCCACACACTACATACATTGCTATCCTTCTGACTTTCCTATCTTCTTTTTTTTCGGCAACTTCGCTTTGGCGAAGTAACACAAGGCATTTTGACCATCCGGTAGCCCGTGTGGTTTTTTAAAATCCGGCCGATTTTTGCCTTGGGCCCTTTCCCCCTCACCACTCGAGGGTAGACTATCTTAGGGGCTGACCTTCACAAGTCAGCTGAAATAGGATGCTAGAGTAACACTAAGGAAAGATCCCTTTTTGTTACGAAACGCCTCTGCCAGATGTTCCTTCCTAGACATCATGGCGAGGATACGAGTAAGATTACGTGTTGATGGAAACCAAAAGTAGATGAAAGAAATTCTAGCACGTATTTGCTCGAACTCAACTGTTGCTCCAGTGGATGTTTTTCAAACCCACGCTGGAGCAGTACTTCTCTCTTCGGAAGACGAGTTACTTCAACTGCTGAAGCATGATGTTCTTGAAAAACTGAAGACTTCTGGTGTTACCCCAGTTGCACCTGAGAGCTATCAAGCTCAGAGGACTGTTTGTTGTCAGAATTAACAGTTTCATGAGACATAGCACAGCGAATGAAATTGTTGAGGACTTTAATACAGAGAATTCTGAATTTAGGGCTGTCGAAGCACATAAATTCTCTAAACCTAACAACAACAAGGTAACCTTAAAGTTAATACTTGAGACACCTGAGGAGGCCAAACTTGTGTGTCAAAATAGCTTCAAATGTTTTGGCACCAGATGTGCACCTGACCAAATCTCTCTTGAACGATTTGTCAGTGTGACACAATGTTTTAAATGTTATGCCTTTGGTCATAACACCAACAAATGCAGTACTCAAGCGCAGATTTGTAGCATTTGCTCTGGCCAACATTCTTATCGAGATTGTAATAATAAAAATACACCCAAATGTGTCCTCTGCAACGAAAAACATCATGCTGTTTCTGCTATTTGTCCTGAAAGGAAAAAGGAAATGCAGAAAATTATTGAAGCCACGAAACTGTCCACTGCTAAGAAGACCACTCCCCAGGCACCGCCAACGATGTCCCAAACTTCCTTCCCAGCTCTGCCTGGATCAAGTGGGACTCCTCAGGTCTCTACCAATGGTTCCAATGTTTGGAATTCTGCCCCTCTTGGAGCGCCCCAATCTAACCCTCACCTACAACATACACAAACGCAACAAGGTTCAGTCTCATCTCCTATGTCTCAGGTATCCACAGCCGGGGATATGACGAGAGCACAACTAATGTATATGATGGCCAAAGACATAGCAGGAGGTGACATTCAACTCTGCTCTCAGGTTTTAAATGATCTGTTAATGGCTAATGGGATCACTCCCATCACTATCCCAGAAAATGTGAAGGCTCTTATGACCCAGCCTTCTCATAACAAGAAGTATGTACCCTACTCTACATCTAAAAATAAGCCTACCTCGCATACCCAGGTTGTCAACTCCCCTCAACCCGATAAGTCAACACCTGAACATAATGCCCCAGAAATTGGTGCCTACTCTTCCGCTATTGAAGCTGATCCTGTTGAACAGGAACTTTCCCAGGGTAACTCACCTTGCCTACCTAATTTTCCCTTGGAGCCTCCACAGTCTCCCATTAACTCTCACGAGCCTCTGCTTCCTGTAATTGGGAATATCATACCTCAGTTTTCTGATGATGACTAACGATTCTAATGAGTCTGTTAACATTACCACCTCTAGTGAAGATGATGGCATTTTTAATACACAAGCAACTACGCAGAAGTTCCCTCCTCCCCTTGACGAGTCCAGCAGGGATAGTGTGGATACTGAACATGACATTACTTGCAGGCGTTCAGACCGCAGTACACGAGCGAAGTGCAAGAAATAATGGGAATTACAATTTTCCAACTTAATGTTCAACATTTCTTTAATAACCGTTACCTCCTTGAGGTTGAATTACATAATTACAATCCCGATGTTATACTCTTGAACGAGACAGCTGCAAGAGTTGATCAACATATTAAATTACGTGGTTACTGTGGAGAAATCGAGAGGACCCTTTAGTGGTGTAGCCATCTTAGTTAAATTAGGCTATACATTTAAAAATATTCATGTTGATGAAGATAACATTCTTGCAATAGAAATGACAACGTCACATGGACAACTAGTGATAGGAACTGGATATTTCCCCCGAGACAACAATATATAGAGTCAATTTCTCTACATAGGATATTAAGCAGAAATATTCCAACAATTCTAGCGGGAGATTTTAATGCTCATCACCATGCCCTCTTCAACTGTGGAGCTGGTATTCGACTGGGTGACTTAAAATGAAAACAACTATTTAATATCATGACAGCTAGAAACTTGTCATTTCAAGGCCCATTCTTTAAATCGTACATTGGACCTCATCCAGGGACACCAGATATAGTACTGACAAACAGACTGACATCTTTCACTGTCGTATATCTCCTGGTGGAAACGTAGGATCTGACCATATCCCTGTTATAATACAACTACAAACTTCTCCATTTAGAATACCTGTACCTCCTAAACCCAATCTTAACACCCTAGGATTTGACCCCTTCAGGGCATTTCTGGGTGAGGATGAAATTGTGTCATTGGAAAATCTACCTTCCACTGCAATTGATGATGCAATCAGGTCCCTGCATAATCGAATAATTGAAGCTACTAATGCAACTTGTCAATTAGCTTCCACAAAGATATACCAACAATATAAACCTACTAGGGAAATTAGAGACAATTTAAGAAATTATCAAGCAGAATGTCGAAGGCATCTTCAAACACGACAACCACCAGTAGCTACACTGCACCGATTAAGGCAAGAATTAATTAACATGATTAGTCATCACAAACGGGACTTATGGAAATTGCTAGTTCAAGCTAATCAGTATAAACGTGAACCAGCAAAATTTTGGAGCAAGATCCGACAACTTTTAGGGGCAAAGCACAAGGCTCCAAACTACCTAGTTCATACCTTCACTGATGAGGATGAAGATGTTGAAATTAAACTTGACGATCCACAGGACCAGGCTAATTTGATGGGTGATATATGGGAGAAAATTCTCTCCCACAATAACAGTCGTCGATTTAACAATAATCATTATCAGTTGGTAAATGAATGGAGAGATGAGAACTTGGATGATCTACAACCACTACCTTCCATCGATACTTCAACTCTTGAAGATACCCATCCGCTTACTAGACCTATTACATTACTAGAGTCAGGTTATTGGAAGAATGCGAAATAGAGCCCCTGGCCTCTCTGGAATAACAATGAAACAAATAAAGTTCCTACCCAGAAATTGTAAACAGTCTTTGGTGAACATTAAAATGGTATAAAATACCGACAGGTTGTTAGGTAAGACACATATGCAACAGTTAGGTATCTTTATTATGAAACGTTTCGCCTACACAGTAGGCTTCTTCAGTCAAGTACAGAAAAGTTGACAGAAGCAGAAGATACTTGAAGACGATGTAATCAGTCCATCACCATCAACACAAGGGTATCTTGGTACAGACCTGCAATCAACTTCGACAACTTCCACTAGTGAGAGGGGCTGGATTTGAGAGGGACCTGAACTCTCAACATCTGAGTTCTTACCTCTCCTAGTGGCCTACGTCTCACCTCTTGGCGCTATAAAAAGCTCCATCCTGTCACTTTTTCTCCATATTGTTTCATACTATGGAACAATGCTCTTCTCCAGACTGAGGGACTGACCACCTCAAAACTTTAAGGGTGATGGACTGATTACATCGTCTTCAAGTATCTTCTGCTTCTATCAACTTTTCTGTACTTGACTGAAGAAGCCTACTGTGTAGGCGAAACGTTTCATAATAAAGATACCTAACTGTTGCATATGTGTCTTACCTAACAACAGTCTTTGGTAAATATCTTTTATGCCATCTTGGCCTCAGGACATTTTCCAGTGGTTTTTAAGACTGCTAGGATGATCTTTCTTGCTAAGCCCAATAAAGACATCCACCAACCTGGGAACTATAGACCTATATCTTTACTTGAAGTCACTGGAAAAGTTCTTGAGAAGGTCATTACCAACAGATTGAACTACTATATTTAAGTTTAATCACTTTTTTACTGAAAAACAATTTGGCTTTAGAACACAGAGGTACCCATCATGCAATAAATGTTATTTTCGATACTGTAGCAAGTCTAAAACATCAGGGTAATCTTGCCCTAATTGCCACCAGAGATGTTCATAAAGCTTTTGATAGCTTATGGCATGATGGTCTTATATACAAACTCATTGACCTACCAGACCATAACTGGACTTTTCTCAGATTAATAGTATATAATTTCTTAACTCAAAGAAAAATCATTCCCACCTTTCACGGCAGGTCGACAGAGCCTTTTATACCGACAGCTGGTGTCCCACAAGGTTCTTGTCTCAGTCCAATTCTGTTCAACATTAATGTGAATGACCTTCCTCAACCAGAGTTTAATGATACAATTGTGATACAGTTTGCAGATGATGTTATTCATGTCGTCTCATTAACTCCGGTAACAGGAAAATACAAGTATGAGAGAGTCATAGAAAAAATGAATATTGAACTTTGTAGAACATCTAATTGGGAAAAGAAATGGAGAATTACGACTAATCCTGACAAAGTCCTTGTTAGCACGATAGAATGTTTTGCATCAACAATTGAAGATAAAGGGGGTATCTCCATCAGAGGTACACCTATAGCCATTAGAAACCCTAACAAGATCTTGGGATATGAAATAGACAGGCTGCTCCACTCAACATCTCATGTAACTAAAAAGATCAACATAGCCAAAGCCGGTCTTAGCAGTCTCTTTCGATTCAATCAAGCCCCTCAACATGTCAAAAACATCTGTATAAAATGATAATAAGACCTATACTCGAATACCCTTGTGTCCCAATGTCATTAACAACAAAGACCAACATGCTACGGTTACAAAGGGTCCAGAATAGAGCTCTTCGCTTCATTACCGATACCAGGAGGAGACAGTTAAAATGGCAGATTTACACATACAACAAGATATTACTGCCATAAATGTACGCCTTGACACCCTAAAAAAGAAACAACTCTATACAATGCAAGAACAATACATGCCAGATAGAGAACATCCTATACAAGTGGTAAATACCACGGATTATATCATCAATACTCCTCCTCACAGGACTCAAAGAATGACTCTCCCACAGAGGGTCCGTCGTTTTATGCATAAAGATGATTACCATCGACCCATGATATTGAGCAACCTCCCTGATTGTTGCAACCCCTGAATGAGTTGCAATGATTATTATGTAATATATAATTATCTTTTCATATAATTTTATATTGCTTGTATTTGCGATAATAGCTAAATCGTAAATGTATTGCTTTATACTGTTATTTGACTTGTTAGGTAGGATGTAACATATTATGTGCTCAGTTCAAGTCTTGATTGTCTAACTACTGTAATTATCGCTCTTTGCTCGTTATTCTGCCGGCTTCTGTTTGTCGCTGGGCAGCGACCCACGGAGCTATCACGTGATCGAGGGGGGGGTGTCCTCACCTCGCCTGAAGTAGTCTGGTCTAGACTCTCTTGGTGGTCGGACAGATTGTCTGTCTCATTATTCTTGTTAGTTCTGTAGAACTCTGTTCACAGAACATTGTATAGACTTAGTGATTTTCGACGTTGTACTGAGGTTGCGTGTCACAGACACTCGAAACATCTCAGGTCCTGAGCTGTAGCTTACCTAATTTGTACTGGTATCTGTGTATTATCACAGTCGGGGATTTTCTTATGCTGAACTTAGATTCAGTAGTATGGGAGTTTTGTGACTTTTGTGGAGGATCTGCAGATGGTCCCTACTTAGTGTCGTTATATTATCTCCTTGTTCCTGATTCTGTGTCGCAGTTGCTTGTTATATTGCTATTAGGCTTAGCTTTCTTTTTATTGTTCAAGCAGACTGCTCTGGTTGCCAGTCGGTCAAGAAGTTAGTTTATTTGAGGACTTTCAGTCACTTGTTTAAGTCTAGTCGAGTCTTGAGACTTAGCGAACTACTTAGAGCACTTACACACATACACACTTGTATATATTTGTAATATCTTATTAAATGTTAATGTACCAGACGGTACTTAAGAATTATAAATGTGATATGTGCTTTCAGCACAATAATACTGTACTCGAGAGAAGTGATATTATTTTGATTACTGTGATTAATTTAATTTAATTTAATAATATACCTCTAGACTTAATAAATTTATTAAATTTTAATTTCTCTAGTTAGTAGCCTACCAGTTGTAATCCTGAAGCACTATTGAATCATACTGAATTCTAATGGATAATTGGACAAGGATACTGACTACTTGTTACGAAACCCCAGTAACAGGCTGGATGCTAGAAGGGCAGTCCTTTCTAGTATTCACTGGAGATCTCTAAGCTTTTAGAATCGCGTTTATAACAAATGGGGGCCCGTCCGGGATGCTCTTGATCCAAGGTGTTGGAGAAATTGTCCAGTTTGACATTCTAGTAACTATGGTCAAACGCTTTGAGTACTTTCCTAATCTGAAGACTTTGAGTTTAGTCTTGTACAACATACCAGATGGATGTATGTACCTGACTGAGTCTCTTGATCCAAGGAGATGGAAATACTGTTTATGAGTTGTAGCTCTAAGACAACCAACACTAAAATTCCTATCAGGATTATAGTTTCCAATAATCACTCTCTCGTAGTACAATTATTTTCGTGATGTATGCCAAAGTGAAAGAGTTAATTGATACTCTGACTTTGTCTGAGTTAAGTACATTAAAACTGCAGACGTGTTGGCGAGTAGCCAAATATCTCGGTGTGACGTATAACAGGAATCACACCGCAGAAACTGTCAGAGCGTTAATTAAAGATATATTGTTTCCTGCTCATACAGAGATGTCTGATTATGATTCAGAGTCAGAAAGCCTAGTGTCACAATTAGGAAGTATGACTACTTGATGACGTAGAAGAAAGAGCAACTAAGGCAGAAGTGAGCCTAGTGTCTGAACCTAGTGTAGCTCAGTTCTCGGTCACGCCTTCCCTCCTAACTGTTAGCTTGACGCAGCCTAATACTAGTACAGTGTATGCTACACCTGTATCTACTTATCCTAGACCAGATCTAGACTCTCTAGAGACGCCTGGTCAAGGTGCCCGTCCTAAGGATCGCCCAAACCACATTAGATTCCTTACTCCTCCATTACCCACTGGTCCTATCTCTCAGGAACAGTTTGAGAGGTTTGAACGCCTCATTATGTTGCAGACTGCACAAATAGAGGCACAGAGGAAATTGAACGAAGAAGATTTCCAGAGAGAAAATGTTCGTCTGGGAAGACAACAGACTGATAGATCACAGGACACATTTAATGAGCAGAAAGCTGCATCCATGGTTCCTAAGTTTTTTGAAAGTGACTTAAGACACCTATTTTGATGTGTTTGAGAACCAGGCTCGTGCTATGAACTGGCCACGTAAGCACTGGGCTACAGTGTTGCATACAGCTTTGACAGGAAGAGCTCAAACTTGTACTGCTGCTTTACCATTTAAAAAGTACATTAGTTATGACGCTGTCAAGCAAACTACTCTAGAGACATTTAACTTGTTGCCTGTAAGTTATCAAAGTGCATTTCGTACATTACAACGACGACAAGATCAAACTTGTGTAGAGTTTGCTCGTGAGAAAAAAGTTGCATTTGAGAGGTGGTGTAGGTCTGCCAAGTTTAAAACTACGACAGCCTTGTTCAGTTGTTACTACATGAAGAGTTTAACAACTGTATGTCTGCTGACATACAAGAATATCTGATCGATCATACTGCCTCGGATATTTTGGAAACTACAGCATTAGCAGACAATTACGAGATTTCTCAAAAACTTGTACGTACTAAAACACAAGAGAAACAAGGTAACTAAAAATTGTCCTAGAAGTTGGCAACCTAAATCAGCTGCTCATTGCCGGTTTGATGTACCTGCTACTGTAACTTCTCGTACCTTTACCAGGAAAACTCACAACCCTGAATCTGTCTCTGTGGCTAGACAGAAGTCTGATATCGAGAAGAAGAAAGTTAAATGTACCTATTGTAACAGAAAAGGACATGCTAGAGAGTATTGCTATAAGTTGGAAAGAGATACGAGAAGCAGTCGTGCGGCTGGCGCCCCCACTCAAGTCTGGCGCCCCCACTCAAGTCGTATCCTCTTCCGAGCAACACAGGCACCAAAATCCTAGTAATACCTCTGATCCTACTGTTTTAGATAATATTACTCAGAACAGATGACTAGCGTCAGAAAGTGTATCTGACGAAAAGATTCGTTCAGCGATGAGTCCTTACTTTTCAAGAGGTAGAATAGGATTTGACGAATCACATCTGAGATAATTACTTTCAGAGACACTGGCAGTTATCTCACGTTATTAAGAGAAGATGTACTGCCCATAACTGATGATACCTATTGCAAGATAGATGTATTGTTAGAAGCCTATGGAGGGGCTGTTATAAAAGTGCCTCTGCACAAAGTTTATATTCAAACAAGCTATTATACTGGTTATATTTCAGTGGGTATATCCAGTGGTGTATTTCCCATCAGGTCAGTGGACTTGTTGATAGGGAACGATATCCTTCATGCTGGTATACGTAAAGAACCACTTGTGATTAATAATAACACTGATGATAATTATGCCACTGAAGCTTGTAAAGAGAAACCTATTTTATTTCCTCTCAGCGCAATTACTAGAGCTATGTCAAAGATTCAACAACCATCCTTGTCTCCTGTTGAGTTAGTGGATGACAATGATTTGGGCTTGAATATGTTGTTTAGTGACGGTCTGCGCCCAGGGTCATTAACACCAACTCCCCCTGGTCATCAACCTAGTCAGGACACAACTGACGTTAAATTTCTAACTCATGATAATTTAATCAAGGATCAGTTTGTTGATCAGACACTGGAAAGACAGATATAGCAGTTACTAAGAGTGAAGCAAAGGATCTCGATAATTGTTACTACTATAGCAACGGTGTACTGATGGAGAAAAATACATGTAAGTTGTCAGCTGATAGTGTTTCCACCACAGTCAAGCATCTCGTAGTGTTACCAGTTACATTTCGTGAACAAGCCATTGATTTTGCTCACAATAGTCCCTTAGGAGGACATTTGGGTGTCAAGAAGACACTCGGTAAACTGGCAAAACATTTTACTTGGCCAAAGATGAAGGAAACAGTCGCTGATCATGTGCGACGTTGCCACGTGTGTCAAGTGACAGGCAAGCCAGCGCACTCACCTCCACCTACACCTCTCACTATGTTCTCTAGTAGCAAAGTTCAGTTCACCTGGACTAGAGATTGTTCAGACTCGTTCAAAGGGGTGAAGCATCTGCTTTCCTCTGCTCCAGCGTTGAGTCCAAATTTCAATCTTCCCTTCTTTTTACATATAGATGCGAGTTGTTATGCAGTGGGTGTTGTGCTGCTCCAACAGTCAACATCCACTGACATTCTCCATCCTATATGTTACTATTCATCTAAGCTCAAACAACACCAGAAAAATTATGCTCTAGCTCTTGTGGTGTCCTTTGAACATTTTGACGAGTACAGTGGACCCCCGCATACCATTGGCATCACATAATGTTTAATCCATCACATAACGTTTAATCCGCATACCGCTCAAAAACCCGCTCACCGCTGTTCGTCCGAGACGCATCCAATGTGCGCCCATAGCCAGCCTCACATGTGCCGCTGGTGGCATTGTTTACCAGCCAGCCTCCGCGGTAACATCCAAGCATACAATCGGAACATTTCGTATTATTACAGTGTTTTTGGTGATTTTATCTGCAAAATAAGTGACCATGGGCCCCAAGAAAGCTTCTAGTGCCAACCCTACAGCAATAAGGGTGAGAATTACTATAGAGATGAAGAAAGAGATCATTGATAAGTATGATAGTGGAGCGCGTGTCGCCGACCTGGCCAGGTTGTACAAGAAACCCAAATCAACCATCGCTACTATTGTGGGCAACAGAAAGGCAATCAAGGAATCTGTTCTTGCCAAAGGTTTAACTGTGTTTTCGAAACAGAGATCGCAAGTGATGGAAGATGTTGACTCTTATTGGTGTGGATAAATGAAAAACAGCTAGCAGGAGATAGCGTCTCTCAAGCGATCATAAGCGAAAAGGCTAGGAAGTTGCATGAGGATTTAATTAAAAAAATGCCTGCAACTAGTGATGATGTGAGTGAATTTAAGGCCAGCAAAGGTTGGTTTGAGAGATTTAAGAAGCATAGTGGCATACATAGTGTGATAAGGCATGGTGAAGCTGCCAGTTCGGACCACAAAGCAGCTGAAAAATATGTGCAGGAATTCAAGGAGTACATAGACAGTGAAGGACAAACCTGAACAAGTGTTTAATTGTGATGAAACAGGCCTGTTTTGGAAGAAAATGCCAAGCAGGACCTACATTACTCAGGAGGAAAAGGCACTCCCAGGACATAAGCCTATGAAAGACAGGTTTACTTTGTTGATGTGTTCCAATGCTACTGGTGATTGCAAAGTGAAGCCTTTATTAGTGTATCACTCTGAAACTCCCAGAGCGTTCAGGCAAAAGAATGTCCTCAAGGAGAATTTGTGTGTGCTGTGGAGGGCAAACAGTAAGGCATGGGTCACTAGGGACTTTTTCTATGACTGGTTACACCATGCATTTGCCCCCAATGTGAAAGATTACCTAACTGAATTATTATTATTATTATAATCAAAAAGAAGCGCTAAGCCACAAGGACTATACAGCGCTGCAGGGCAGGAAGGAAGTGAGGGCATCAGGTGGCAAAAGGGAGATGGACGAGCAACAGGTTACGGATAACAGCGGGGCAGTGGATGGTGAAAGGGTAAAGGGCAGCAAGAGACTGAACCAGAAAGGGCTGAGGGGAGTGCGAAAAGTATCATCAGAGTTTGTGGAGTAAATCGGTCGTTGTCAAGAAGTCAATGAGAGAGTCAGGATTAAAGGAGGGTCCATCAGCAAGAAGGGAAGGTAAAGAGAGAGTAGTAGAACGAAGACGACGTTGGAGGTAAATTCTGCGTGCTCGTTGATAGAGAGGGCAGTCTAACAGAATGTGGCTAATCGATACTGGAACTTGACACTGCTCACAGAGAGGAACAGGGTGCCTCTCCATGAGATACCCATGAGTAAGACGAGTGTGGCCAATGCGAAGGCGGGAGAGAGTGGTCTCCCAACTTCGGCACTGATGACAAGAAGACGGCCAGTAACCTATGCTCGGTTTAATAGAATGAAGTTTGTTACCGAGCAGAGTTGACCAACGTTGTTGCCAACGGGTGCGAAGGTGGGTAGCTATTGCAGCAAAATAGTCCAGAAATGGAACACCTCGATAGGAAATTGGTAGGTCATATACTGCTGACCGCGCAGCAGTGTCTGCCTGTTCATTGCCCTGTACGTCGACATGACCAGGGACCCAACAAAAAACAATATCTTTATGTTTGGTAGAGATACGGCGTAGCCAAAGTTGGATACGGAGAATTAGGGGATGAGATGTATCAAATTTTCGTATAGCCTGTAGAGCACTAAGGGAGTCTGAGACTACTACAAATGATGACACAGGCATAGATGCGATACGAATAAGTGCTGCAAGAATGGCATACAGTTCAGCAGTAAAAATGCTAGCTGAAGATAGTAAATGCCCTCGTACGACGCTGTCCGGAAACACTGCTGCGAATCCGACGCCGTCTGAAGACTTAGAGCCATCTGTGTACACAGCGGTGGCATGAGAATGAGAGTGGAAGTGATCAAGAAAAAGAGAGCGGGAAGCCACCGTAGGCAGTTGAGCTTTCGAGCAAGGGAGTGAGAAAGAACAGACCCGAACAGCTGGAACTTCCCAGGGGGGTAGGGAAAAGTGAGATGCTACATGAACATATAAAGGTGGTAACTGAAGGGAAGACAAGAGTGAAAGTAGGCGAAGAGAAAAGGGACGGAGCAAACAGGGGCGGCGAACGAATAAAGAATGTCTACTAATATCGGTGACCATTCTATAAATGGAAGGATTGTGTAGATCGTGAGAGCGTACATAGTAACGAAGGCAATGGGCATCACGGCGATCAGACAAGGATGGAACATTTGCTTCTGTATAGAGGCTCTCAACAGGGGAAGAGCGAAAAGCACCAAGGCACAAACGTAAGCCTTGGTGATGGATAGAGTTAAGGCTAGAGAGAGTAGCAGGAGAGGCCGCGGAATAAATCTGGTCACCATAATCGAGTTTCGATAAAACGAGGGCTGAATGTAGGCGAAGCAGAGTTCGACGATCAGCTCCCCAGGAAAGATGAGCAAGGGTTTTAAGAAGGTTTAGCCGGCTGTGACAAGTTGCCTTCAGAGAGGTAATGTGAGGTTTCCAGGTTAACCGACGGTCAAAGAGAAGGCCTAGAAACCTGACTGTATCACGTTCGGGGATACGGGAGCCATAGAGATACAAAGGATGATCGGAGATAACAGAGCGTCTAGTGAAAGTAATTTGGTGAGTTTTGGTACTTGAAAATTTAAACCCATGTGTGGTGGCCCAAGTGGAAACACGGTCGACCGCATGCTGGAGAGAAACTGCAATAAGGTGACAGTCAGCGCCTGCACAAGCAATAGCGAAGTCATCAACATAGAGTGATGACCAAATATTGGGTGGAAGAACAGAGGCCAAATCATTTATAGCAAGGAGAAAAAGTGTTGTGCTTAGAACACATCCCTGAGGGACACCTTCAGCTTGGACGAAGTCCGGGGAAAGAACATTATTGACTCGAACACGGAAATGTCTGTCAGTTAAAAAGTTCTTAAGGAAGGATGGTAGATTGCCTCGGAGGCCTAAGGAATGGGCCTGGGCCAAAATATTATACCTCCAAGTTGTGTCATATGCCTTCTCAAGGTCAAAAAATATGGCAATAACTGAGTGATTATTCGCAAAGGCATTACGAACATACGTATCCAAGCGTAGTAAGGGGTCTATGGTAGAACGACCCTTACGAAAGCCATATTGACTAGCGGAGAGACTGTTGTGAGTCTCTAAATACCACATTAAACGTCGATTTACGAGGCGTTCCATCACTTTGCAAACTGCACTTGTAAGAGCGATGGGGCGATAGTGGGAGGCATCATGTCCTGTAGTACCCGGTTTGCGGAAAGGGAGAACAATGGCAGATTTCCACAGCTGGGGAAGAACTCCTTGTGCCCAAATAAGATTGAAGAGGTGTAAGAGGACTACAAGGGCTGACCGATGTAAATGTTGTAACATACGAATATGAATGTCATCAGGCCCAGCTGCCGATGATCGGCAAGCTGAGAGCGTTGCCTCCAGTTCTTGAAGTGTAAAAGGCACATTATACTGTTCTTCTCCGAGAGAAGAAAAGTCCAAGGGTACTAACTCTCTGGCAGACTTTGAGGAAAGAAACGAGGGGGATAGATGGAGCCCTCGGGAAATACGGACCAGATGTGTGCCAAGTTTAATGGCAACGTCGAGAGGGTTTGCTATATCAACACCAGTGACCCGTAGAACAGGAGCCGGGTCAGGAGAGTATTTACCACTCAATTTCCTCACTTTTTTCCAGACTGCACTCATAGAAGAAGCAGAGGTGATGGTGGAAACATAGTCTCGCCAACAAGTGCGTTTAGCTTCACGGATGACACGGCGAGCGATCGCACGCTTCTGCTTAAAATCAACAAGTCTCTCAGCGGTTCTATTGTACCGGTACCTGCCCCATGCAGCACGTTTCAAACGTACTGCACGAGCACAAGCAGGAGACCACCAAGGCACGCACTTCTGAGAATGCCTGCCTGAGGTTTGGGGTATAGAATGAGAAGCTGCGGTATAAACTGATGTCGAGAAGATGTGTAGGAGCTCATCAATGGAGGATGAAGAAGGAACCTCACTAAAAGCAGTGAGGTGTGAGTAAAGATCCCAATTTGCCCGATCAAATTGCCAGCGAGGGCTACGGGAAGGTGGTGAATAGGAAGGAGAAGTAAGAATGATCGGAAAATGATCGCTGTCATGTAAGTCTGGTAGAACAGACCAGGTGAAGTCTAGTGCAGTGGAGGAAGAGCAGACTGATAGATCGATGCAAGAGAGAGTATGAGTACGAGGATCAAAATGGGTGGGAGTACCCGTATTTAAAACATGGAGGGGGTGAGAGGCAAGAAAAGCCTCCAACTGAATGCCACGTGAGTCACAATGAGACCCCCCCCAGAGGAAATGGTGGGCATTAAAATCACCAAGTAACAGAAGTGGTGGTGGTAAGGATGAAACAAGAAAGGCAAAGTCTGGGATAGAAAATGCTCGAGAAGGAGAGAGATATAAAGAACATATTGTAAACCACTTATTCAAGTGGATACGGGCTGCAGTGTAATGCAGCGAGGTATGGACAAATAGTTGACAGTACGGAATATCATTGCGTAGAAGAAGGGCACTTTCATTAAAGGTCCCATCTGAGAAAGGATCCGAAGAATACAATAAATTATAGCCTGAGATAGGTTGGAAAACAGCCGAGTGTAATTTTGGTTCTTGTAAGCAAGCACCAACAGGGGAAAACCTGGAAAGCAACATCTGAAGCTCACCCCGATTACCCCTGAGGCCGCGGATATTCCACTGTAAATAGGCCATGATTGGCGATGAAGAAAATATCAGGAATCTGTAGGTAAAGGCACCTACGGACTAGAGGGGTTAGAAAAGTCAACGTGTGGTGGCATTGGAAGATGTTCAAGTAGCGAAGGAACGGAGCGTTGCGAAGAATGGGGTTGTGAAGATGGAGGAGAGGGAAGAGAAGGAACAGGAAGTGAATCAGTGTCCATTGAAGGTTTAGTCTCTGCAATATATTCTGAAATGGCTTCAAGTGTTTCTGAATTCAAAGATGTATGGGAAACCATATTGGAGATAGGAGGAGGAGGGTGAGTAAAGATTGGGACAGTAATGGACTGTACCAAAGTAGAGGGGGAGGGAAAAGTGTAAGGGACTGGAGATGAAGTGTGGGGGGGGACAGAAGAGGTAGAAACCTGGGAGGTGACAGAAGAGGGAGAAACTTGGGAGGGGACGGGGGTGGAAGGCATAGTACGAGGAGGAGGGTGAATCTCCACACTTGTAATAGAGCCAGAGAGAGGGGAAGAACTAGGTACAGAGACTGGAAAGGTAACGTGTGGAGGTGGAAGAAGGGAAGGAAGGGGCAAAGAAGATTTGAGCAATGTGGATTTTTTGGACTTCTGAGTAGAGGGGCGATTGGTATTAGGTGTCGTACGAGGTCTTGTCGATACTGGGGCTTGTGAGGAAGGACGCGAAGATGTGAGAACAGACTGAGTTGTAGTCGGGACGTCAGAGCCAAGGACAGCAAAAGGATTAGATGCCGTAATGGCTATGGGAGGGGTAACAACAGAGGAGGCTGCAGAAGATGGGACCCCAGAAGTGGGGGGATGTTTGGAAACACGAGAATAAGAAACACAGGGTAGTCTCCCTTGGAGGCGGAGATGAGTAACTGCCATAGCATAAGGGAGACCTTCTGCCTCTTTGAGGCAACGGATTTCACGTTCATTTAAGTAGACCTGGCAACGGCGGGAGTACGAAGGGTGAGCTTCATTACAATTAAGGCAAGATGGAGGTTGACTGCAAGATGTATTAGAATGGTTGTCGGCACCACAGACTGGGCATTCGGCCATAGATCTGCAATATTTCGCTGGGTGACCAAAACGCCAGCAATTTCTACATTGTTGCGGTGTAGGTATCACCTTTCGAACTTGTAACCGATGTCCCGCGACATATACAGAGGACGGGAGTTCTCGGCTGTCAAAAGTTAAACGAGCCACATTGCAAGGGTAACGTCTCCGCCCCCGGGCAGGAAGGACATAAGTGTCTACTTTGAGGATTGGAAGATCCTGGAGTTCCAGCTGTTCAAAAATGTCATTGCCACATGACTGGAAATTCTGTTGGACTATGGTATGGGGCAGAATGACAGTACCACTACAAGAATTGAGAGAAAGATGTTTTTCAATAGTGATAGGAGTAGTATCGATATTCGAAAGGAGAGAAAGATCATGAGCTTGGGTAGCATTCTGGACAGTGACGATGCGCGTACCGCTCTTGAGAGCGTGAAATGAAATATCTCTGCCAACATGACGCAGGAGCGCTTTGGCAATACTATGGTCAGAAAGGTAGGCAGAAGAAGAAGTTGGTCTTAAAGTAAAGAATTTAGTCCATTGTGTGGTCCGAAACTGAGCGTGGAGAGGGAGTGCTTGACGTGTCGGTCGTTTCCGAGTAGAATGGGAAGGTAACGACGGAGCATCATCAGGAGATTGACGTTGGCGTTTAGGAGTAGGACCGGAGTTGGTCCGGCATGAAATGGGTGGGCGATTCGAAAATTGCCGTACCGTAGAGGGAGAAGCCGGAAGCATAGTCAAAGGAGAGCGGAGTTCAGACAAATCGAAGGAGTCAGTCGAAGCCCCGGTACCTGAAGCGGGTGAGGAAACAGCACCAGCAAGAGGTACAGGGGCATCAGGAGTGTCCGAAGAGTGGTCTAAACACAAGGCAGGGTCAGAATGGGGTGCGGTATCAAGAAGGGGCCCGGGGGTAGTGGTTTCATGGACTAGGGCTGCCATGGTTAGGTTACTCCTTTGCTTTTTGTTTTTAAGAAAAAAAAAGAAAGAAGAAAAGAAAATAAAAACAAAAAAAAGAATAAAAAAAGGGGGGAGCGGGGAGGAATAGTTCCCAGGAGGAATGAAAGGGCCGGAAATCTCCCTCCGCGCCCAAGAGGACTCGACACCGCTAGTAGCGCAGATGCAGCATGGAACCCGTGCCATACCCTACCCTTCATGCCAGTAAACCAGCAATCCGGGATAGCAACCTCACATCTGCCGAGCTACCTCGGTGGACAAAAGAGAGGGCGGCCGGATATCCGCCACAAAGCATACCTCCTTCAGCCACCACCCCCGGAATCCGAAAGGTGGCTTCCAGAGATACACCCGTCGCCCAAAAGACACCCAAAGCTACTCCGGGATACCGGAGAGGGATCGGGACATCCCTAGGCAATCCAGATTCCACGGCAAACTACGCCACCGCCAAGAAACCTCAACGGAATGGGATCGACCCCGGTGTCCTTTCCCCTACCTAGGAACTAGCGCGCCTGTGGGAGAAATCACGAAGGCTAAAAAGAGGAAGGGCAAAAGGGAGGGGTGAAGAGGAGGAGGAGGAATGGAAAAAGGGGAGGATGGGGAGGATGGGATAGGGGAGGGGAGAATGGGGGGTAATTAGGTTCGGTCTGAGGAAGAAGACCGACAGGGCTAATTCCTCAGACCAAGAGCCTCTTCACCACGCCAAGGAGCCCCCCTTGAAGAGGTACCTAACTGAAAAGAAATTAGAACTTAAGTGCCTCCTGGTGTTAGACAATGCCCCTGGTCATCCTACAGACGTGGCAGAGCGACTTTATGGGGACATGAAATTCATTAAGGTGAAGTTTTTGCCTCCTAATACCACTCCTCTCCTACAGCCCATGGACCAGCTGGTTATTGCAAACTTCAAAAAACTGTACACAAAAGCTCTGTTTGAAAGGTGCTTTGTAGTGACCTCAGAAACTCAACTGACTAAGAGAGTTTTGGAGAGAGCACTTTAATATCCTCAATTGTGTAAATCTTATAGGTAAGGCTTGGGAGGGAGTGACTAAGAAGACCTTGAACTCTTGCTTGGAAGAAACTGTGGCCAGAATGTGTAGACAAAAGGGATTTTGAAGGGTTTGAGGCTAACCCTGAGAGGATTATGCCAGTTGAGGAATCCATTGTGGCATTGGGAAAGTCCTTGGGGTTGGAGGTTAGTGGGGAGGATGTGGAAGAGTTGGTGGAGGAGGACAATGAAGAACTAACCACTGATGAGCTGATAGATCAACTTCAACAGCAAGAGGCCATACCTGAGGAAACTGGTTCAGAGGAGGGGAGAGAGAAATTGAAGAAGTTGCCTACTACAAAGATTAAGGAAATCTGTGCAATGTGGCTGAAAGTGCAAACCTTTATGGATGAGAATCACCCTCACACAGCTATTGCAAGCCGTGCTGGTGATTATTACACTGACAATGTTGTGAAACACTTTAGGGAAGTCATAAAGGAACGAGAGGTACAGGCCACTATGGGCAGGTATGTTGTGTGAAAGAAGTCCAGTGACTCTGAAGCTGGTCCTAGTGGCATTAAAAGAAGAAGGGAAGTAACCCCAGAAAAGGACTCGACACCAAGTCTTAATGGAAGGGGATTCCCCTTCTAAACACTAACACTCTCTCCCCTCCTCCCATCCCATCAATCATCACCAGATCTTCAATAAAAGTAAGTGTCATGTAATTGTGCATGCCTTTTTCAGTTTGTGTGTATTAAAATTAACATTTCATGTGGTAACATTTTTTTTTTTCATACTTTTGGGTGTCTTGCACGGATTAATTTGATTTCCATTATTTCTTATGGGGAAAATTCATTCGCATACCGAACATTTCGCATAACAACCAGCCCTCTTGCACTGTATTTGGGCACTTCCCCATTTGAAATTTACGTAATTTTATGCCCAAATACCTTTTGTTACTTGCTATGTCAAATTCAGTAACGTAACTTAATCCCTCCAGCCCATATTAACTATGTATACTCATGTCATGTCTAATTATTATATTTATGTATTCACAGTATTGTTGTGTATGAGGAGGAGACAAGCTGAGTAATGAGTGGGTAGTGTGGTGTGGGCGATGTACTGCGTGACGCAACACTGTCCTGCCGCAGACCCCCCCCCTTCACTACACACCTTAAGCTGTTTCATACTCAGATGTCCATATTGCATAGCATTCCACAACCACTACTTAAGAGTGGAATGCTGTCTCCTCTACTATGATCGAACCTCATCGTGCCCTACTTGTATACGCTATCCTGTCTCTACACTGGTGTACATAACCACGAGTATGCGGAGATACGATACTGTGTACTGCCCTAGTACTAGGGGTATATCCTAGTGACAGACGCTGTGAAATTGTAGAGGTGCTTGGCACAAGAGAGACTCTTATTAATATTTATATTAAATTGTATTGATATGAGTAATCAGTAATAATGTGAAAGGCATTAATGCAACTCCTAGTGCGACCCTCTGTCGTGTTGGGGGGGGGGTGTTGCAACCCCTGAATGAGTTGCAATGATTATGTATATATATAATTATCTTTTCATATAATTTTATATTGCTTGTATTTGCGATAATAGCTAAATCGTAAATGTATTGCTTTATATTGTTATTTGACTTGTTAGGTAGGATGTAACATATGTGCTCAGTTCAAGTCTTGATTGTCTAACTACTGTAATTATCGCTCTTTGCTCGTTATTCTGCCGGCTTCTGTTTCTCGCTGGGCAGCGACCCACGGAGCTATCACGTGATCGAGGGGGGGGTGTCCTCACCTCCCCTGAAGTACTCAGTCTGGTCTAGACTCTCTTGGTGGTCGGACAGTTTGTCTGTCTCATTATTCTTGTTAGTTCTGTAGAACTCTGTTCACAGAACATTGTATAGACTTAGTGATTTTCGACGTTGTACTGAGGTTGTGTGTCACATACACTCAAAACATCTCAGGTCCTGAGCTGTAGCTTCTTACCTAATTTGTACTGGTATCTGTGTATTATCACAGTCGGGGATTTTCTTATGCTGAACTTAGATTCAGTAGTATGGGAGTTTTGTGACTTTTGTGGAGGATCTGCAGATGGTCCCTACTTAGTGTCGTTATATTATCTCCTTGTTCCTGATTCTGTGTCGCAGTAGCTTGTTATATTGCTATTGGGCTTAGCATTCTTTTTATTGTTCAAGCAGACTGTTCTGGTTGCCAGTCGGTCAAGAAGTTAGTTTATTTGAGGACTTTCAGTCACTTGTTTAAGTCTAGTCGAGTCTTGAGACTTAGCGAACTACTTAGAGCACTTACACACATACACACTTGTATATATTTGTAATATCTTATTAAATGTTAATGTACCAGACGGTACTTAAGAATTATAAATGTGATATGTGCTTTCAGCACAATAATACTGTACTCGAGAGAAGTGATATTATTTTGATTACTGTGATTAATTTAATTTAATTTGATAATATACCTTTAGACTTAATAAATTTATTAAATTTTAATTTCTCTAGTTAGTAGCCTACCAGTTGTAATCCTGAAGCACTATTGAATCATACTGAACTCTAATGGATAATTGGACAAGGATACTGACTACTTGTTACGAAAACCCAGTAACAGGCTGGATGCTAGAAGGGCAGTCCTTTCTAGTATTCACTGGAGATCTCTAAGCTTTTAGAACCGCATTTTTTGTAACACTGATGAAGGAGATTGGGTAACACCAGAACGTTCTATGTATACTGAGAAAATCATCACCCCCAATTAGGGAGACATCTTACATAACAATCTAATGTAAAAATTATTCTATTTACTATGGCTGGACACCACCTGTAAGAAGCCACTGTCACGTAATTCTATAAACTGGCCAGAAAATTATTGCCTTCATTGTCGCATAAATATCCGTTGTGTAATCGCAAAAAAAAAAAAAAAAAAAAAAAAAGCAATTGCAACTTGTATAATTACTACCAATTCAGAGTCATGTACTTATATATCTGTTATATCTGACTGATGGGTTAGTCTTATACCCCTTAAAGAATATCTTATTTCACGTACACTTTTTAAATTACACCAAAGTGGTTGGGCCACTTACCTTTTATATCCTACCTCTCTCCCCCCTCCCACCCTTTTCCAATATTTCTATCCTTACCCATCCTTCTTCCTTACCCATCTCACCAAAGCTCTGGTCTGGACAAGAACAAGGCGAGGGTTTGGATTAATTGTTCGCATCGCTATTGGGCCGTGCGGACAGGCTGCGCAGTAGCTCCTGATTCAACTGACTTCTGCTCAGTTTTCACAGACCACTACAAGTCACAAGATGGCGGACCGACAAGGCAGGAGAGTTAACACGGTCTGTGTTGCATTCACACAAGGCTCCCTCAGTGTTTCTACAATGCACACATTAATGCCAAACATTATACGAGACATCTACGGCATCCCCAATGAAGAATTATATGGCGTAGCTTTGAATGGGATGTCAAGGATATTTATAAAATTCGTGAATGCCGGCTTCTACAACAGGATTGTGGAAACATTTCAAGAAAGGAGAATGGTAGTGAATTCGGCTGTGGAAGTGTGTCTACATGATGTGTCGACGTATGTCACCTGGGTCAAGGTGAGAAATGTGCCTTTCGAGGCGGAGGAGTACGATCTGAGGGATGTTTTCGGCAGATACGGAACGGTGCATGCAGCGACCAAGGGAGTGTGGAGAGAGGGCCCATACGAGGGGTTCCCGGAGGGCTCCTTCACCATCAAGATGACGCTCCGCCAGTCGATTCCCTCTTATGTATGTCTGGAGAAATAATAGGACCCAGGTGTTTGTTCATTACGCGGGCCAGAGGAAGACTTGCAGACTGGTTGGCCACTCCCGGGACCAGTCACCTGTGGGACTACAGGCTGAGGCTTTCGTGACTAAGCCTGGTACCTCAGCTGGGCAAGTTCCCAAGCTGTGGAGTGATGAGATGCAACAGGAGGACACGCAGTCTACGATGTGTGCCACCCTGTGTGGATGAATCGACCGTGCCCACGCTTACAGTGGATCCTGTGGGGCCTGAGGTTTTGCCAGAGTATAAGTTGCTGGAAGACGTGTTGCAGGACCTTCTAGATGGAAAAGAACATGGTCCTGTTGTTTCGACGGTGTGTCGTGAGTTAACGACTGAGGAATCCCCTACCATGGAAATGCAGGACAAAACCACGTTCATACGGACGCATGAGGTGGTGGTGGAGGTTCACCAGGAGGCTTCGTCCAGCGAGGAGATGCACGTGGATGGTAGCTCCCACAAACGTTCGGCGGGAGCGTCGGATATGGATGACGTCTTGACACCAGGACAGCGCCCGGGGAGGAAATCGTGGGCGAAAGTGGCTGAGCCGCCTGTCACAGAAGGGATAGTTTCAAGGTCCCAGCATAAGGGTAGAGTGTGGGGGGAGGGGGGGTCTCGAAAAGCCAAATGACAAAGACGGGCAGTCTAATGTGCGAGTGGGAACAGGAAAGACCCAAAAACAGAGGTAAACCACCTTTTTTGTAAATTCAAGTGTGTTACTATCAATGCCAATGGCTTAAGGACTGAAGTTAAAAAAGTGTGGATGGAGTGGTTTTTGCGTCGTTATGATGTGGATGTATGTTTTATGCAAGAACATAATTATAAATTTGGTAGAGAGTTACGGTTGAAAGGCTACCGAATGTATGAGAGTAATTCTTTAAAATTAAAGGGAGGGGTGGCTATAGCAGTGAAGGAGTCCAGCCCTTGGAGCATCTTGGGATGGGAGGAGGGAGGAGATGGAAGGGTGGCAAGGGTGGATGGGTATTGGGGTGGGGTTAGAGTTTGTCTTATCGGTGTTTATATGCCAGCGGACAGTAACTCTAAAGTTAAAATAGACTTTGTGAGGGAGGCTTTAACATTTCACATCCGGGGTTTACCTTTAATTTCGGTCTTAGGTGGGGATTGGAATTGCATTATCCCCCATGGGGATGTTGAGCCAAGGGGGGCAGGGTGCATTCTACCTGTCCTAAGAACTCTGCTGGGGGATGTAGGGGTTTATGATGTAGTGGGGAGGGGTGGGTGGGGGGGTGGAACATACGTTTGTGCGCAGAGCAGAGGTTACGCAGCCCGACTGGATAGGATTTAAGCTACACAAGGAATTCGAGTTGGGCGCGTGGAGACCCTTGATCTGGGGTTTTCCGATCACAGTGCAGTGCTAGCGGACTTGGACTGGGATGGAATGATCAGGGTTTATTCAGGGTATTGGAAATTGAATGGGCGGCTCTTGGAGGGGGAAAGGGATGGGTCCGCTTTTCAGGATTGGTGGAAAAATATCTGGGAAACGCGGAGGGCAGATGAATGTTTGTTGGAATGGTGGGAAACATGTGCCAAACCCGGAATCGCGCGTTATTATAAGAAGCGGGGAAAGGAGGAAGCAAGGTGGAGGTTTGGGCTACAAAACTATTTGGAGGGGCAGCTTAATGATGCCTATGTGGAGGGTGGAAGTAGTAGGTATGACGACATTAAACATCTTCGTAGTGGACTTGCAGAAATTCACAATGAACGTTTTAATGCGGTTCGAGTCAGAGCAGGTATGGAAGAAGTGCTCTGGGGCGACAAACCTTCCGGTTGTGTCTTGCGCAAATTCAGGGTCAGACAACAGGTGACGTCCCTCTTGCAATTGGAAGTATGCACGGGTTTGGGTGGTTACCTGCCGGGTCAAGTACTCCTCACCACGGACAGCATGAGTTTTTATGCTGATCTATGGTTTGGGGAAAAGTTACGGCGGGGAGTAGGGGGGGTCCAGGCGGGTGGCCTGGTGGGGAGGGATTTCAGAAAAGTTGTAAGTGACAGGGATAGAATGGTACTAGAAGGTAGAATTCGAGTGGAGGAGGTAGAGGAGGCGATTTTTAGTATGAGTAAAGGAAAGGCACCTGGTATAGATGGCATTTCAAATTATTTTTATAGGACGCATTGGGGTAGTATAAAGCATTGTTTGGTTGATGTATTGAATTGCATGCTCACGGAGGGGAGGTTAGGTATGTCGCAAAGTACGGGGGTAGTTGTGTTGGTGCCCAAAAAGGGAGGGGGAGGGGTCTGAGTGCATATAGAGCTATCTCTCTTATGTGCTCGGACTATAAAATCCTTGCAAAAGTTTTAGGAAATAGAATGAGGAAGGTTATGGGGTCGGTTATTCACGAGGGACAGCTAGGCATACCAGGTAGGAGCATGAGGGACGGGCATGTACGTATTAGGGAATTTTTGGAGGAATATCAAGGGGGGGGGGTCCTCGGGCTTGACTGGCAAAATGCTTACGACTGTGTTGATAAGAGATTCATTGAGGCTTATTTTATTGAAGCAGGGTTTTGGAGAGGAGATTGTAAGATGGGTTGATACCTTGTATGTCTCGGCTATGATACGCGTACAGGTAAACGGTAAATTGGGGCAGCCGGTCCGTATGGAACAGGGTTTGAGGCAAGGGTGCCCCCTCTCCCAGCTGCTTTTTGCTTGTATGCAAAACCCCTTTTATGAGCTGGTGAATGGTGGTTTGAGGCGTGGGACGCGGAGCAGTGACCATGCAGCGTGTGTGGTTGGGTACGTAGATGATACCACGATTTTGTTAAAAGGGGAGGAGGATTTGCGGATCGTGGGATGGATGGTTGAGTTTTTTGGGGCAGAGTCTGGCATGTGCGTCAATAAAGCAAAATCGAAATTATTGGAGGTGGGTACATGGGTGGGGGGGGGGGTTAGGCGAAAGGTATGGGTGGTCAGTCGTGGTGCAACTTAGAATATGTGGTATCGTGTACATGGCAGATGAGAGGGAGGGCCGAAGGGTGAACTCAGAATTGGTGGTTAATAAGGCTTTAGATCAACTTCGAGGGCTAAGAGCTGGGGATGTATCTTTGCAGCAGAGAACAGTAGTGGTTAATACACTTGTTTATAGTAAAGTATGGGGTGTGGCTGAGGTGTACCCTTTAAGAGAAGTGGACATTCAGGAATTGCAGAGAAGGGTCTTACGTTATGTTTGGGGTTTCGGGAGGGCTTGGTTAAGCCGGGAGGTTGTCATGACACATGTTCGCCATGGGGGTTTAGGTCTCTTGGCTTTGGGGCCACGGGTGAAGGCCCTCTATGTTAAGCAGCGGTTCCTCAGGGCGGGCGGTGAGAAGGGCATCCGGGTGGGTCGGGTAATGATCGACATGCGTAAATGGTGGAGCGGCAGGGGATTAATCGAGTGTGAGGACATGCTACGTTTGTTATTAAAGTTTAGAAATGCGCAACGGATTCGGGTGGGGCAAATGGTCAGCATATGTTGTCGTAGGGAAATTGCACAGGGATTGTTTGTTTTTCCGCTGTATAATTGGGGGGAAACATGGGACGGATTTTGTAAACTTAAGTTGGCACCAAGGGTTCGTGAATTGGTGTACAGGTTTGTCATGGGGATTTTAGCATCAAAATCGGTCTTAAATAGGATGGGTTTGGTAAGGGAGGCAGACTGCTTACGTTGCGGCCTCGAAGAAACCGCTTTTCATGCAGTCTACTTTTGTGATACCTTGGACAAAGTTCGTTCGTGGTTGGGGCGGGTTTTCGATTTTCTTAGTGGGAGAACTATCTCAACCTTACGGGCCTTAATATTAGACGTTAGCGGAGTATCAAGTGATGTACGAAGAGCAATAATGTACGTGGTGGCTGATTTTCTTTATATATCGTGGGGTATGCGGGAAACCGGGGGGAACAGTTAGGATCAGGGCAATTGCGGCAGGTATCTACAGAACGTATTGCAGAAATACTCATATGGTAGAAGTTGGGATAATAGTTTTCCTGCAAACTATCGAAGTCTTACTGTTCAAAGGTTACTGCAACTGGGGGTGGGGTAAGGCAACGGGGGGGCTGGACTCCCCCCCCCCCCCGTGGTAGCACCAAATGGTGGGTGCAGGACTTCAGGGTAGAGGGCGGGTTTTGGGGAGTGACGTGTATTATGAATGGTTCCGTGCGTCTGTGTGTGTATGGTTGTGACGTGTGGAACTGAGACCTTGGATTAATCCTAATATGGTCAGGCAGCTTAATACATATAAAAAGCAATATTTCAGTATATGTTCCAGCCTCTGCAAGGCTGAACCGGTTCCCGACTATGGCCGGGGCTTGTTGAAGTATTTTGGGTCTTTCCTGGGATTCCCGTTAGGTTTTGTTTAGTTATCTGTAAACGGAAGCCATGCTGATATCACCGCTAAAAGTACAATGTTATACTGGCCTTTATGGGGAATGTCCATAAGCAGACCTTTGATGATGGTTGTAAACTTTTGATGAAGGGAAAAAAAGTTTCATTTGCCTAAGATTGTTTTTGTGCATGTAGTAGCGGTCACCACTGTGAGGGAGGGGGGGGGGGGTCGATGAAATGTATATGTCCTATATTGTAATCTTTGGACATTCAAGTTCCTTGGTCAGCAGCTTTTGTGGGATGTTGTTCCCTCACCCAGTGATATCACATGTATTTTTTTTTTTTATCATTTATGGTGCATATAGACAGTTGACGTTCAATTAAGCACCTTTACTAATATCACTGCATACAAGCAAGGTATATTTTTTGTGGGTTTATAATTAGTTTGAGAAACTAAATATGGGGTTGGTCGAGGTATTAGGTGTCTTAAGTGTTTCCTCATATGTAATCATACATGCTAGATCTGTAAAAGTCTTATGTTAATTATTAAAGGCTTTTTGCATGTTTTGATTCCTTTTTCAATATATGCAAAACCAAAAATAAACAACACCATGTTTCAATTTCAAGAGTCATGTAGGTTTCTGTTAGTTATTTTATATAACCATAGTACCATTGAGTGTACAATGTATTAGTTTATATGATATTGTTTTTTATATAATTTTTTTTATATAATCATAGTACCATGGAGTGTGCAATGCATTAGTTTATATGAAATTTGTTTTTGTATATAAAATTTCATATACAATATGAATAAGACTGTCAGGTTTTGGTTATATAGTTATTTTGTGGTTAAGATATGTTCCGGTAGTCCTCTGTTTAGTTATATGTTGTCTTTTTATATAAAGTTTTCGCGTTTTTTGTTCTGAATGATTTATGTATACCATCCATGTATACTGTGTTTTTAAATATAAAAAAAAATTCTATAAACTGGCCAGAAAATTATTGCCTTCATTGTCGCATAAATATCCGTTGTGTAATCGCAAAAAAAAAAAAGCAATTGCAACTTGTATAATTACTACCAATTCAGAGTCATGTACTTATATATCTGTTATATCTATGTGACTGATGGGTTAGTCTTATACCCCTTAAAGAATATCTTATCATTTCACGTACACTTTTTAAATTACACCAAAGTGGTTGGGCCACTTACCTTTTATATCCTACCTCTCTCCCCCCTCCCACCCTTTTCCAATATTTCTATCCTTACCCATCCTTCTTCCTTACCCATCTCACCAAAGCTCTGGTCTGGACAAGAACAAGGTGAGGGTTTGGATACATGTTGGGTTTATAATTGTATGACTGGGTATGCATTTGTATTCTTGTGGTATAACATACCTATGTTTTAGGTGTATTGGGGAATGTATGATGTAGCCGTTGTGTCGTTTTGGCATAGTGTGTTGGAGGGGAAATAATCAATTATTAGGTAAGAGTTGTAATGTGTTTAGGGAAGTGGGAAAGGCCGGTATAAGTCACTATACGGCATTATGTTCTTTTCTTGGTTTTAACAGATGCATGCATCATGTATGCACTTATTAAATTGCTCTAGTTAAGTTTATGACTTGATGTAATGTCAGGCCAAGTTACTGGTTAGTACCACATACACTACCTTTTTCTTTGTGCACCTAGCCATATAGGTACATGTTTAGTAAGTGCCGTTCAAGGGTAAAATTCATAATATGGTCAGGGATGTGTATATTAATGTATTGTATTTTTGGTGTAGGTGATTCTTCTATAACGTATGTTCAGCCATATGTAGAGCTAGTGTGTATCTGTTAGCTTTTGTCTGTCACATGTAATGTGTTATAGGTAAACTGTGTATGCCGGTATGGTGCAACAGTGTATGTTTTATGATTTAATTGTTTTTCACCCTTGGTTACAGGGTTCATTGTTGTAATGAAGTGTATTTTCAATAAAATATAAAAAAAAAATTATCCTAATTGAAATAGCTAGTAAGACACATGGGGAACATTGTTGCAACATAAGTGCAATAATTGGTAAGAGACAGGCAATAACTGTTCACATTCACAATGCTACTTTTCATAATATCCTACAGGCAACGAATATGTCACTTCCTTGCTAAAGGACAATCCTATCAACCTACCCAATCCTATTACAAGCTTGCCTTCACACACACCATATTCGAACTCTGCTCCAACCCATGTGACAAAGTGAGCCGAAGAAAATTCTGAAAAGTCTTTCGACTGTGCGAACTTGACACCGCTTTGCTCGTTAATGTGCCACTGAACAAGCAGAACACGAGTCCTAAGAGCTTACCAATACACTGTCTCTCAAAACCTGACAGAATTAGACTTTTGCTATTTTTTTGAGATTTGGGAACCATCATCAGCAACACTTTTGAAAGTTTTCAGGTGTTCACTTGAGCTCAAGAGTGCTGTTACCTTGGACACACACTGAAAGGCAGCAGGAAGAAAGGAGATTGAGAAAATCATCACGGAAATAGGTGAAGAGATGGACGAGATTGTAAATTTTCAGAGAATAGGGGGGTACTCGAAGGGGAGAAACCGACCAATCAAGCCGATTCTCAGGACGGAAACAGTGCGGAACAGGATCCTCCAAGAGAAACCACGATTGAAATACTCGGAAGAGTACAAGAGGGTGTTCCTAGACAGAGACAGAACAAAATCAGAACGACAGCAGCTGAGGGTGAGGACAAAAAAGCGAAAGGAGCTAGGAAAAGAGACAAGGATGGAACCAGCAGAGGTCAGTCAGAGCAGAACAGAACAGCAAGGGCAAGCACACACACAACTATTCTCAGAACCATACAACCTATCACACCACCCCAACACACACTACAATCCATACCCACAGCCTCCACCCAACACCGAGCTATAGAATCCCACAGTATGCCACCAGGTCTCCCACCCTCACAGGCCCACCAAACCACAGTGTTGGAAAGGAAACTGAAGGTATGGTACACAAACGCTGATGGAATAACAATTAAGTGGGAGGAGTGGCATGAAAGAGTCAAAGAAGCATCACCGGACATCATAGCTCTCACAGAAACCAAGCTTACAGGTATGATAACAGATGCCATCTTTCCAACGGGATACCAAATCCTGAGGAAAGACAGAGGGAACAGGGGGGGTGGAGGAGTGGCGTTGCTGATCAAAAATCGCTGGAATTTTGATGAGCTGGAGAGAGGAGACAGCGGAGAAGAAAGTGATTACATAGTGGGAACGCTTCACTCTGGAGGTCCCAAGGTGGTAATAGCAGTGATGTATAACCCACCACAGAACAGCAGGAGGCCAAGGAAAGAGTACGACGAGAGCAATAGAGCGATGGTTGACACACTGGCTAGAGTGGCCAGAAGAGCTCATGCATGCAGGGCAAAGCTCCTGATCATGGGTGACTTTAACCACAAGGAGATCGATTGGGACAACTTGGACCCACATGGGGGCCAAGATACATGGAGGGCTAAGATGATGGAGGTGGTACTGGAAAACTTCATGTGCCAACACGTAAGGGACACTACAAGAGAGAGAGGAGAGGATGAACCAGCAAGGCTGGACTTAGTATTCACCTTGAGTAGTGCAGTTATCGAGGACATCACATATGAAAGACCCCTTGGGGCCAGTGACCATGTGATTTTAAGCTTCGAATACACAGTAGAGCTACAAGTAGAGGGAGAAGCAGGAAGGCCAGGACAAATGAAGCCAAACTACAAGAAAGGGGACTACACAGGAATGAGGAACTTCCTGAACGGGGTTCAGTGGGACAGAGAACTGGCAGGGAAGCCAGTTAATGAGATGATGGAATATGTAGCAACAAAATGCAAGGAGGCTGAGGAGAGGTTTGTACCCAAGGGTAACAGGAATAATGAAAAAGCCAGGATGAGCCCATGGTTTACCCAAAGGTGCAGGGAGGCAAAAACCAAGTGTGCTAGGGAATGGAAGAAATATAGAAGGCAAAGGACCCAGGAGAATAAGGAGAGCAGTCGTAGAGCCAAAAACGAATATGCACAGATAAGAAGGGAGGCCCAAAGACAATATGAAAATGACATAGCAGCAAAAGCCAAATCTGACCCGAAACTGTTGTACAGCCACATCAGGAGGAAAACAACAGTCAAGGACCAGGTAATCAGGCTAAGGAAGGAAGGAGGAGAGACAACAAGAAATGACTGTGAAGTATGTGAGGAACTCAACAAGAGATTCAAAGAAGTGTTCAGAGGAGACAGAAGGGGCTCCAGAAAGACTGAGAGGTGGGGCACACCAACATGTGCTGGACACAGTGCACACAACCGAGGAAGAAGTGAAGAGGCTTCTGAGTGAGCTAGATACCTCAAAGGCAATGGGGCCAGATAACATCTCCCCATGGGTATTGAGAGAGGGAGCAGAGGCGCTATGTGTACCCCTAACAACAATATTCAATACATCTATCGAAACAGGGAGATTGCCTGAGGCATGGAAGACAGCAAATGTAGTCCCAATCTTTAAAAAAGGAGACAGACATGAAGCATTAAACTACAGACCAGTGTCACTGACATGTATAGTATGCAAAATCATGGAGAAGATTATCAGAAGAGTGGTGGAACACCTAGAAAGGAACGATCTCATCAACAGCAGCCAACATGGTTTCAGGGACGGGAAATCCTGTGTCACAAACCTACTGGAGTTCTATGACATGGTGACAGCAGTAAGACAAGAGAGAGAGGGGTGGGTGGATTGCATTTTCTTGGACTGCAAGAAGGCGTTTGACACAGTTCCACACAAGAGATTGGTGCAAAAACTGGAGGACCAAGCAGGGATAACAGGGAAGGGACTACAATGGATCAGGGAATACTTGTCAGGAAGACAGCAGCGAGTCATGGTACGTGGCGAGGTGTCAAGAGTGGGCACCTGTGACCAGCGGGGTCCCACAGGGGTCAGTCCTAGGACCAATGCTGTTCTGGTATTTGTGAACGACATGACGGAAGGAATAGACTCTGAGGTGTCCCTGTTTGCAGATGACGTGAAGTTGATGAGAAGAATTCACTCGATCGAAGACCAGGCAGAACTACAAAGGGATCTGGACAGGCTGCAGACCTGGTCCAGCAATTGGCTCCTGGAGTTCAATCCCACCAAGTGCAAAGTCATGAAGATTGGGGAAGGGCAAAGAAGACCGCAGACGGAGTACAGTCTAGGGGGCCAGAGACTACAAACCTCACTCAAGGAAAAAGATCTTGGGGTGAGTATAACACCAGGCACATCTCCTGAAGCGCACATCAACCAAATAACTGCTGCAGCATATGGGCGCCTAGCAAACCTCAGAACAGCATTCCGACATCTTAATAAGGAATCATTCAGGACCCTGTACACCGTGTACGTTAGGCCCACATTGGAGTATGTGGCACCAGTTTGGAACCCACACCTAGCCAAGCACGTAAAGAAACTAGAGAAAGTGCAAAGGTTTGCAACAAGACTAGTCCCAGGGCTAAGAGGTATGTCCTACGAGGAGAGGTTAAGGGAAATCAACCTGACGACACTGGAGGACAGGAGATAGGGGGGACATGATAATGACATACAAAATACTGAGGAATTGACAAGGTGGACAAAGACAGGATGTTCCAGAGATTGGACACAGTAACAAGGGGACACAGTTGGAAGCTGAAGACACAGATGAATCACAGGGATGTTAGGAAGTATTTCTTCAGCCACAGAGTAGTCAGTAAGTGGAATAGTTTGGGAAGCGATGTAGTGGAGGCAGGATCCATACATAGCTTTAAGCAGAGGTATGATAAAGCTCACGGCTCAGGGAGAGTGACCTAGTAGCGATCAGTGAAGAGGCGGGGCCAGGAGTTCGGACTCGACCCCCGCAACCTCAACTAGGTGAGTACACACTTGATCTCACTCTTACCTGCAAAATCATTACAGCTGTACACTCAGCCATAGCAATAAACCAGATATACCAGCTAGACTTCCCACTTGCCCTCAATGCTATACTCGCAGCAAACCACCTACCCCAACTAGTCATCCTTCCTCTCCCCAGCCCCCACATTCACTCTCCCTCCCCACTCGCTCATCCTCCCCCCCTCCCACCAAACCCACCAATGACTCCCCCACCCTCCACAGCCTGAGCCAAACTACCATGCCACCCCCCGAGGCTCCCCACCCCCCAATCCCCACTGCCACCCCAACCTCCCCCATACCCCCCCATCCCCTCCACCCCTGGCCCCTCATCCACTCCTACGCCCAAGTTAGATAGTTCCAACCAAACACACATGACAAGATCCACCTCAGCCCACAGGAGAAAATCAACCAACCCCAAACCAGCACCCACTTTTGAAAGACAATCCAGGGAACATGAAAGAACACAGAACCCACAAAGCAGAAGGGTTTCCCCCTCCCCCTCCAGGAAGCGCCTCCGCGACCATACATACACTCACACCTCGGGGAACATCACCTTCATGGGCTTACGACCTGATTCCTTTTAATATCCACACCATAGCTGGGCCTGACCCTTCACCAGAAGATAACTTTCCTGATACCCAACCTTCACAGACATCTTCAAGGTAATCCAACTCAATGTGAGACATTACTACTCCATTAGACACATGATAGCCGAGCTTATCGAAGCACAAAGACCAGATGTAGTTCTACTAAATAGCACGTGCCTACAGGCACACCAACGCATCCGACACTGCCTATACCACCAGACAATCCCCACACGATGGAGTTGCCATCCTGGTCAACTCCACCATTAGACATGAATTCCTACCACTCCATTTCACACAAACACTCCCTAGCTGTCAGACTACACACTCAACTAGGACCCCTCATATTCTTCACCACTTACGCTAGACCCAACAGCCATCAGTGCACACGACCTATCTCTCGTCTTCAACCACACCAACATTCCCTCCTACCTGCTGGCAGACATGAATGCTAAACACCCAGCTTTCAACCACAACTCCACCAACCAAATAGGCACACAACTACATAACTTCTCAAACCACAAACATCTAAGGCACCTAGGTCCACACCAACACCTTCTATGGGCACCAAGGACAAGGGAAACCTGACAATACTCGCAGAACCAGCACTCTCCTCCAACACTACATAGCTCCTGGCCCCATCACTGGATCTGACCACATTCCCATCATCCTACATATCTCGACAAACCCAATTTGTATTCCTACACCACCAACACCAGCATACAAGAAGGCCAATTGGGAGTCCTTCCAAAACACCATCAACAACACAAATCTGAACTATGACTACAACAACAAACCAATCACAGATATTGACACACAACTCGATACCATCTTTGAGACAATTAAACGTGCAACCAACACTGCGGTACCCACAAAAACACACCATTAGATACTCATTTACTTCCTCAACCAGAACCAAAAGACTCCTTATATGCTACTGTTATGCAGGGTTCTGCATGACATCGTAATGTACATATAGTGGAGAAGTGTGCCATAATAGTATGAATGTTATAATTGTAAAGAATAATTTTATAATTCATAATGTGCTTTTGGGGGTACTGTAAAGTACTCGAACTGTAATTATAAAGAAATTCTGTTAATGATTTATTTTCCAAGGATGTTTGGGTACGCAGAGTAAGCGTGGTTAGATAGTCACGTGACGTTAGCATGGTGTGTAGAGGCTGGCGTCGGAGATGCTGTGTATTTAAGATAAGTTTGTAGTTGTACACTCATTTTGTTTATACAACTCAAGCCATAGGCTCTCATATGGCTTACCTGTATGTTCGCCCAGGCTCTGACATGGTCAGGGTGCTGTGGGATGAGTGAGGAAATAAGAAATGAGGTTTGTAGTGTAATGACGGCCTGACGCTGACGAAGCCTAGTGGTTATGGTGGCTGAACCTCCAGCCAGCTGTTGTGTGTACCCTCATTTGGGCGTTTAGGATTAAGGTTTTTCTGTTATGTTATGTTATGGTGACTAAATAGATATATTTTCCTAATTGGGATTTTTGCCTAACCCTCTGTTACCCAACCCCTTGAAGTACACATACCAGTTTAGCGCTTTCTGTTTTGACTGGGATAGCCCTGGGTGGCCGCTTTGGGCTTGAGATGTGTGTAACTTTTACCTTTGCCCTTAGACCAGGCTCAAGCCCCCAGCTATCCCACATTTCTGCGTAACATGGGGGCCTGTATATGGAAGAATTATCAAATTTTATGTGGTAATTCAAGTTTGCAACCTGGAAGGTCAATCATTCTTTACTGGGTTGGTCAGAGGAAGCATTCACTACAACACTCACACTAAAATAATAATTTACCTTTGTTTGCAATGTTGCTGGTTTTTAGGGTGTTATTATTAATTAATACCCTGTGAACAATTTCCTTTTGTGTGCAACACTGCTGGTTTTTAGGGTATTATTAATTAATACCCTGTGAATAATTTACTTGTGCAACATTGCTAGTTTTTAGGGTGTTATTATTAATTAATACCCTGTGAATAATTTACCTTTCTGTATAATATTGCTGGTTTTAGGGTGTTATTAATACTTGATATTTTATGCATAATTTACCCTTACAGGTACAATCTTGCTGATTTTTAGGGGGTTATGCTTACCTAGATTTCTGGAAATAATTTACCTTTACAGGTGCAGTAGCTCTTATTTTTTTTCTGCCCGGGTTTTCTTTTTGTGTGCAATCCTGTTTAATTTGAGGGAGTCACATGACAACTTGTGAATATACTACTTCAGTATATGTACCTTGCTGTGTGCTTTATTATTTTATATCAGTAAGTTCTGTGGCTGGTAGTAAGATTTGGTGCTATTATTTCCCAAAATGGCTGACACTGGTGAAAATTCTGAGGATGACATGCATTTGGAAGGTGACATTGAATCAAATCCCCATGATAGGGACCTGGATAAGGAAGTAGTAATTTTACAAATGAAATTAACCCTAGTTGCAGAAGAAAAGGAACGGTTAAGGATTGAGCGTACAAAGATCCAGGAACAGAGCCTTAGAGGAGCTTAGGGCTCAAGAAAGAGCTAAAGAGAGGCAGCTTGCTTCTCACCTAGACACAGACACAAGGGTAATGGGTCTTTCTCTAGGAATTTGGGCACAAATTTTATGGATAAAGCCATAAAATTTGTGCCCAAATTCCTAGAGAAAGACCCAGACCAGTTTTTTCTGTTATTTGAAATTACGGCCAAATCCCAAGTTTGGCCGGAAAAGGAATGGGCGACATTAGCAAGAACCCAATTAGTTGGTAAAGGGTTACAGGCTATTAGTTCTTTAGAAGGATCTGCCTTTTCTGATTATTATAAGCTAAAAGAGGTAGTTTTACTAGCTTATCAAATGTTGCCGGAAAGGTACCGGCAGAAATTCAGAGGACTAAAGTTTCAGTCAGGGCAGTCTTTGGTGGAATATGGTAAGGAGAAGATGTCACTTCTAAATAGGTGGTGTTGCGTATTATTATTATTATAATCAAAAAAGAAGCGCTAAGCCACAAGGGCTATACAGCGCTGCAGGGTAGGGAAGGAAGCAAGGGAATTGGATGGCAGAAGGGAGGGGGGATGATCAGCAGGTTACAGAAAACAGCGGGGCAGGGGATAGTACGGGGGTAGAGGGTAGCAAGAGATTGAAGTAGAAAGGGCTGAAAGTATCAGAATTTGTGAAGTCAGTCAGTCGTTGTCAAAAAGTCAATGAGAGAGTCCGGATGAAAGGTGGGTCCATCAGCGAGAAGGGAAGGTAAAGAGAGAGCAGCGGGGCGAAGACGACGACAGAGGTAAATTCTGCGTGCTCGTTGATAAAGTGGGCAGTCCAACAGAATGTGGCTGACTGATAATGGAGCTTGGCAATTCTCACAGAGAGGAGCAAGACGCCTCTCCATGAGATATCCATGAGTAAGACGAGTATGGCCAATGCGAAGACGGGAGAGAGTAGTCTCCCAACCTCGACACTGGTGATAAGAAGACGGCCAGTAACCTATACTCGGTTTAATAGACTGAAGTTTGTTGCCGAGCATAGTAGACCAACGTTGTTGCCAACGGGTGTGAAGGTGGGAAGATATTACAGCAAAATAGTCCGTACATGGAATACCTCTATAAGAAACTGGTAGGTCATGTACTGCTGACCGCGCAGCAGTGTCTGCCTGTTCATTGCCCTGTACGTCAACATGACCAGGGACCCAACAAAAAACAATATCTTTATGCTTGGTAAAGATGCGGCGTAGCCAAAGTTGGATACGGAGGACTAAGGGGTGAGGTGTATCAAATTTTTGTATAGCCTGTAAAGCACTAAGGGAGTCTGAGACAACCACAAATGATGACACAGGCATAGATGCAATACGGATAAGTGCTGTAAGGATGGCATATAATTCAGCAGTAAAAATACTAGCCGAAGATAGTAAATGCCCTTGTACGACGCTGTCCGGAAACACTGCTGCGAATCCTACGCCGTCAGAAGACTTAGAGCCATCTGTGTACACAGCAATGGCATGAGAATGAGAGTGAAAGTGGTCAAGAAAAAGAGAGCGGGAAGCGACCGTAGACAGTTGGGCTTTCGAGCAAGGGAGGGAGAAAGAACAGACTCGAACAGCTGGAACTTCCCAGGGGGGTAGGGAAAAGTGAGATGCTACATGTACATAGAAAGGTGGTAGTTGAAGAGAAGACAAGAGCGAATGAAGGCGAAGAGAGAAGGGACGGAGTAAGCAGGGGCGGCGAACAAATAAAGAATGTCTACTAATATCAGTGACCATTCTATAAATGGAAGGATTGCGGAGATCATGAGAGCGTACATAGTAGCGCAGGCAATGGGCATCACGGCGATCGGATAAGGATGGAACGTTCGCTTCTGCATAGAGGCTTTCGACAGGGGAAGAGCGAAAAGCACCAAGGCATAAACGTAATCCTTGGTGATGAATGGGGTTAAGGCTAGAGAGAGTAGCAGGAGATGCCGCTGAATAGATCTGGTCACCATAATCAAGTTTCGATAAAATAAGGGTGGAATGTAGGTGAAGGAGGGTTCGACGATCAGCTCCCCACGAAAGATGAGCAAGGGTTTTAAGAAGGTTCAGCCGGCTGTGACAAGTTGCCTTCAGAGAGGTAATGTGAGGTTTCCAGGATAACCTACGATCAAAGAGGAGGCCCAGAAACTTGACTGTATCACGTTCAGGGATACGGGAGCCATAGAGGTACAAAGGATGATCGGAGATGACAGAGCGTCTAGTGAAAGTGATTTGGTGGGTTTTAGTGCTGGAAAATTTAAACCCATGTGTGGTGGCCCAATTGGAAACACGGTCGACTGCATGTTGGAGAGAAACTGTAAGGAGGTGACAGTCAGCGCCTGCACAGGCAATAGCGAAGTCATCAACATAGAGTGATGACCAAATATTTGATGGAAGACTAGAGGCCAAATCATTAATAGCAAGGAGAAAAAGTGTTGTGCTCAGAACACATCCCTGGGGGACACCTTCAGCTTGGATAAAGTCCGGGGAGAGCACATTATTAACCCGAACACGGAAATGCCTGTCAGTTAAAAAGTTCTTAAGGAAGGATGGTAGATTGCCTCGAAGGCCTAAGGAGTGGGCTTGGGCTAAAATATTATACCTCCAAGTTGTGTCATATGCCTTCTCAAGGTCAAAAAATATGGCAATAACTGAGTGGTTATTCGCAAAGGCATTACGAACATACGTATCCAAGCGCAGTAAGGGGTCTATGGTAGAACGTCCCTTACGAAAGCCATATTGACGAGTGGAGAGACTGTTGTGTGTCTCTAAATACCACACTAAACGTCTATTTACTAGACGTTCCATTACTTTGCAAACTGCACTGGTAAGAGCAATGGGACGATAGTGGGAGGTTTCATGTCCCGTAGTGCCTGGTTTGCGGAAAGGGAGAACAATGGCGGATTTCCACAGCTGTGGAAGAACTCCTTGTGACCAAATAAGATTGTAAAGGCGTAATAGGACTGCAAGGGCTGACTGATGTAAATGTTGTAGCATACGAATATGAATGTCGTCGGGCCCAGCTGCCGATGATCGACAAGCTGAGAGTGTTGCCTCCAGTTCTTGAAGTGTAAAAGGCACATTATACTGTTCTTCTCTGAGAGAAGAAAAGTCCAAGGGTGCTAACTCTCTGGCAGACTTTGAGGAAAGAAATGAGGGGCATAGATGGAGTCCCTGAGAAATACGGACCAGATGATTGCCAATTTCATTGGCAACATCTAGTGGGTTTGCTATATCAACACCGGCAACCCGCAGAACAGGAGCCGGGTCAGGAGAATATTTACCACTCAGTTTTCGTACTTTTTTCCAGACTGCACTCATAGAGGAAGCAGAGGTGATGGTGGAGACATAATCTCGCCAGCAAGTGCGTTTAGCGTCACGGATGACACGGCGAGCGATCGCACGCTTCTGTTTAAAATCAAGGAGTCGCTCTGTGGTTCTATTGTACCGGTACCTGCCCCATGCAGCGCGTTTCAAACGTACTGCACGAGCACAAGCAGGAGACCACCAAGGCACGCATTTCTGAGAATGCCTGCCCGAAGTTTGGGGTATAGAATGAGAAGCTGCGGTGAAAACGGAGGACGAGAAGAGGTGTAAAAGCTCATCGATGGAGGACGAAGAAGGAACCTCTTTAAAAACAGTTAGGTGTGAGTAAAGGTTCCAATTTGCCCGATTAAATTGCCAGCGTGGGGTGCGAAGAGGTGGCGAATATGAAGGGGAAGTAAGAATGATTGGGAAATGATCACTGTCATGTAAGTCCGGGAGAACAGACCAAGTGAAGTCTAATGCGGCGGAGGAAGAGCAGATTGAGAGATCGATGCAAGAGAGAGTATGAGTCCGAGGATCAAAATGGGTGTGAGTACCTGTATTTAAAACATGGAGGGGGTGGGTGGCAAGAAAAGCCTCTAACTGAATTCCACGGGAATCACAGTGAGACCCCCCCAGAGGAAATGGTGGGCATTAAAATCACCAAGTAACAGAATCGGTGGCGGTAATGACGAAACAAGGAAGGCAAAATCCGGAATAGATAATGCCCGAGAAGGAGAGAGATATAAAGAACAGAGCGTATACCACCTATGTAAGTGGATACGGGCTGCTGTGTAATGCAGCGAAGTATGAACAAATAGCTGATGGTACGGAATATCAGTGCGGAGAAGAAGGGCACTTTCATTAAAGGTCCCATCAGGAAAAGGATCAGAAGAATACAATAAATTATAGCCTGAGATGTGAGAAATAACAGCAGAGTGTAATTTTGGTTCCTGTAAGCAAACACCAACAGGGGCAAACTGGGAGAGTAACATCTGAAGCTCACCCCGATTACCCCTGAGGCCGCGTATATTCCACTGTAAATAGGCCATGATTGGCAATGATAAAGATACTTGAAATCCGCAGGTAAGGGTTCCTACGGACTAGAAGGGTTAGAAAAGTCCACATGCGGAGGCAGTGGAAAATGTTCAAGCAGCGAAGGAACGGTGCGCTGTGAAGAAAGGAGTTGCGCAGATGGAGCAGAGGAGAGAGAAAGAGCAGAAGGTGGATCAGTGTCCATTGATGGTTTGGTCTCTGCAATATATTCAGAGATTGCTTCAAGTGTTTCGGAATTCAGAGATGTCGTATGGGAGACAATATTGGGAATGGTAGGGGGAGGATGAGTAAAGATTGGAACTGTATTGGACTGTACCAAGGTAGGGGGGGGGGCGAAAGGGTGGAGGGAACTGGAGAAGCGTGGCAGGGGACAGAGGAGGCAGGAACCTGGGAGGTGGCAGAAGAGGAAGAAACTTGGGAGGGAACAGGGGAGGAAGGTACATTACGAGGAGGAGGGTGAACCTCTGCACTTGTAACTGAGCCAGTGAGAGGGGAAGAACTAGGGACAGAGACAGGGAGGGTAAAATGAAGAGGTGGAAGATGGGTAGGAGGTGTTACCGGACCTTTTTTTGACTTTTGAGAAGTAGAGGGACGATTGGGAGGAGGTGTCGTACGAGGTCTCGTCGATACTGAGGCTTGTGAGAGAGAACTCGAAGAAGCGAGATTAGACTGAGGCGTTGAAGTAGGGACGTCTGAGCCGAGGACAGCAAAAGGATTAGATACAGGAGTGATTATGGGAGAGGTAACCACAGAGGTGGGTGTAGAAGATGGGATACCAGAAGTGGGGGGACGTTTTGAAACACGGGAATAAGAAACACGTGGGAGTCTCCCTTGGAGGCGGAGATGAGAAACTGCCATGGCATAAGGGAGACCTTCTGTCTCTTTGAGGTAACGGATTTCCCGCTCGTTTAAATAGACCTGACAACGGCGAGAGTACGAAGGGTGAGCCTCATGACAGTTAAGGCAAGAGGGAGATCGATTGCAAGACGTATTAGAATGGTCATCCGCACCACAGACTGGGCATTCGGCGATAGATCTGCAATATTTCGCTGGATGGCCAAATCGCCAGCAATTTCTACACTGTTGTGGTGTAGGGATCACCTTTCGAACTTGTAACCGATGTCCTGCTATATAAACTGAGGATGGGAGTTCTCGGCTGTCAAAAGTTAAACGAGCCACATTGCTAGGGTATCGTCTCCGCCCACGGGCAGGAAGAACGTAAGTGTCTACCTTGAGGATTGGGAGATCTTGGAGTTCCAGCTGTTCTAGAATGTCAGTGCCACATGTCTGGAAATTTCGTTGAACTATGGTATGGGGCAGAATGACGGTACCACTACAAGAATTGAGGGAATGATGTTTTTCAAGAGTGACAGGAACAGTATCGATATGGGAAAGACGAGAGAGCTCATGAGCCTGGGTAGCATTCTGTACGGTAATGATGCGCGTACTGCTCTTAAGAGCATGAAAAGAAATATCTTTACCAACATGGCGTAGGAGTGCCTTGCCAATACTATGGTCAGAAAGATAGGCAGTAGAGGAAGTTGGTCGTAAAGTGAAGAATTTAGTCCACTGTTCAGTCTGAAACTGAGCGTGGAAAGGTAGTGAAGGACGTGTCGATCGTTTCTGAGAAGAACGAGAAGGTGGAGAAGTATCATCAGCAGGTAATTGTCATTGGCGTTTAGGCGTGGGACCAGAGTTGGTCCGACGTGGAACGGGTCGGCGATTTGAAAATTGCTGCACCGTAGAGGGAGAGGCCGGAAGCATAGTCAGAGGAGAGCGAAGGTCCGATAAATCGAAAGAGTCAGTCGAGGCCTCAGTACCTGAAGCGGGTGAGGAAACAGCACCGGCAATAGGTACAGAGGCATGAGGAATGTCTGAAGAGTGGTCCAAAGACGAGGCGGGGTCAGAACGGGGTGCGGTATCAAGAAGGGGCCCGGGGGTACCAGGTTCATGGACTAGGGCTGCCATGGTTAGGTTACTTCTTTCTTTTTGTTTTTAAGAAAAAAAAAAGAAAGAAGAAAAGAAAATAAAAATAAAAAAAAGAAAAAAAAGGGGGGACCGGGGAGGGATAGGTCCTAGGAGGAATGAAAGGGCCAGAAATCTCCCTCCGCGCCCAAGAGGACCTCAGCACCGCAAGTAGCGCAGATGCAGCATGGAACCCGTGCCATACCCTACCCATCATGCTAGTAAACTAACAATCCGGGATAGCAACCTCACATCTGCCGAGCTACCTCGGTGGACAAAAGAGAGGGCGGCCGGATATCCGCCACAAAGCATACCTCCTTCGGCCACCACCCCCGGAATCCGAAAGGTGGCTTCCAGAGATACACTCGTCGCCCGAAAGACACCCAAAGCTACTCCTGGACACCCAAAGCTACTCCTGGATACCGGAGAGGGATCGGGACATCCCCAGGCGATCCAGATTCCACGGCAAACTACGCCACCGCTAAGAACCTCAACGGAATGGGATGGACCCCGGTATCCTTTCCTCTACCTAGGAACTAGCGCGCCTGTGGGAGAAATCCCAAAGGACAAAAAGAGGAAGGGCAAAAGGGAGGGGTGGGGAGGGGGAGGAGGAAAGGAAAAAGGGGAGGATGGGGAGGATGGGATAGGGGAGGGGAGATTGGGGGGTAATTAGGTTCGGTCTGAGGAAGAAGACCGATAGGTCTAATTCCTCAGACCAAGAGCCTCTTCACCACGCCAAGGAGCCCCCCCTTGAAGAGGAGAAGATGCGTAGAGATCAGGCGCTTGCAGGAGTTTCTAAGGTAGATACACCAGGTACCCACACGGTAGCTAATATTGAAGCACCACCTCCGGGTATGTCAGGTAACTCAGCAGGTTTGGACCCTCGGATGAAGGTCTTTACAAGCAAGTCCACCGTGGCCTTACACCAAAATGAAGGTAGGGTAACAGGTGTTATGTCTTTGAGGGACACTGGTAGCACATACCCTTTGCTTCGTAGGGGCATACTGCCAGTGTCGGATGACACATACACTGGGTTGGACGTTTTGCTCAAAGGAATTACAGGATGCCCTGTCAAGACTCCAGTGCACAGGTTATGGGTGGAGTCTGCATACCAGTGTGGTTACTTAGCTGTAGGTATCACAGAGGATATACCTTGTGCAGGGGTTGACCTACTCTTAGGCAATAATGTCATGGGTTGTCTTGAAAGTGAAGAACCTCTGGTTTAGAGGGACCCAGCCTCACAGAGTTGGGAGGAAAAAGCTAGGGCTACCTTGCCCGAGTTATTTCCCTTGTGTGCAGTAACCAGGAAAATGTCAAAAGATAAGAGGGCAGTCTCTCTCTGTGACTCGTTAGATCCTGGGGATGATTTGGGTTTGGGAAATCTATTCCTCGAGCCTAGCCTGCAGTTGGCTCGGGGTTGTAATGAACCATCCCAGGCAAGACCCTGTTTGCGTGGGGGTCTTGGAGCTGGTATAGGGGGGGGAGACTCCTACTCGAGAGCAGCTGATTGAGGCCCAGGGGTGTGACGACACCCTAAAAGCTATTCGGTCATCTGCTGTTACCGAGGAAGAGGCCTCTCAACTAACTAAATGTTTCTTTTTTGCAGACGGTATTTTAATGCGAAAGACCTTATCGGATGCGACATCTAATGATGGAGCACGGCAGGCACTCTACCAAGTGGTGGTGCCAGAACCATTTAGGTATCAGGTTTTGTGTTTGGCCCACGATGTTCCCATGGGAGGACATTTAGGTGTTAAAAAGACTATGGGCAAGATTTCTAAACATTTTTACTGGCCCCAGGTATGGGAATCAGTGGGTAAGTAAGTAGAATCATGCCCAGTTTGCCAAAGGGTAGGAAAACCTAATCAGGGAATTAAACCTGCCCCTCTTAACCCTATAACAGTCGCCGGAGAACCTTTTAGCAGGCTGGTGGTGGATTGTGTGGGGCCGCTACCCAGGACCAAGATGAGAAACCAGTACTTACTATTATTTGTTCCTCTACCAGGTTTCCGGAGGCCATTCCACTACATAAGATTACAACACACTTGGTCTTGAGAGCACTGGTGAAATTTTTTATGCACGTCGGGATCCCTAAGGAAATTCAAACAGATCAGGGGTCAAATTTTACATCTAAACATTTTCGCACAGTTTTGGGGAGATTAATATTAAAATGACCTCCACTGCCTATCACCCAGAGAGTCAAGGGGTTGTGGAGCGGTTTCACCAGTCTCTCAAAACTATGCTGCGGGCTTATTGTGCCCAGTACCAGAAGGACTGGGATGAGGGTATCCCCCTCCTTTTATTTGCCGTGCGGGACAGCACTCAGGATTCATTACGCTATAGTCCCTTCGAACTGATCTATGGTCACCAGGTACGGGGACCACTGATGATTTTGAAGGATTACTGGCTTGGTGAAGATTGTGAGGCTGCCCCCTCGGAGGATTTTCTCGCTTTCAGAGACCGTTTGGCTCACATGAAGCATCTGGCGGCTGCAAACCTGTACATCAGCCAAACCAAGATGAAGAAACAATTTGACCGCAAGGCCGTGCCTCGTACCTTTGAAGGAGAGGAAGTACTAGCATTGGAGCCGGTGCCTGGTAATGCCTTAAAAGCAAAGTTCAGTGGGCCGTACAAGGTCGTGGAAAAGGTCATGGATCAAAATTACAGAATTCACACACCTGGGCGACGGAAGTCTGAACGGGTGGTACATATAAACAGGCTGAAAAGGTACCACCAAAGAGGTGTGGCATGTGTAAATATAGTAGGTGACCCAGGGGTGGACAGTGATGCACAGGGGGCCACAGATGTACACCTTAGTAACAGGGCATTGTTAAAAGATCCTTCACAATGTATGTTAGGTCTTAGAAAGGAAAGGGTTGCTGAGATGGTTCAGCTTCTCTGGAATTTTGAGGATTTGTTTGGGGATATCCCTCGTGTAAGCAAGCTAAAGCCCCATGATATAGATGTAAGGCAGTGGTTCCCAAACTGGGGGTAAATTACCCCCTGGGGGTAATTTAACCATTTTTGGGGGGTAATGGAGGGGTGACAAAAAAAGTTATGAATTCTGAAAATCAAGAAAACAATGCGGTAAACGGTATGAGGATTATTGTTAACTTTGTCTTAGTATATAAAGTTGTAAAGTAAACCTATTATAAGTAATAAAGTTAAACCAAATAACAATAAACATCAAAAACTAATATACAGTATTAGAAAAGAAGAAATATATAGCTACGTGTGTGGAAACCCAAAAGTATTTTGACAAGTATGCTTCAGGACAAAAGTCACTCAGTAGCCCAGATCGACCTGTCCAGTACGCGTCACTCACTTCCTGAGGCTGCCTCTATTTCACACTGTCAGTTTATCCGTGAGCACCAGCCGAGGTAGACATAAGCTGGTATATATGTGTACTGCCCTGTGCAGTATATAGTTAGTATTTACCCACTGTTACTGTGAATTTGTAGCTATTATTAATTTTATATATAATGTATGTGTGGTTCTTACGTTTTCAATGGTTTTGCTAGGATTAGCAGAGTATGCGAGGCTGTATACGTTCACTGTAGTCTCGCGCTACACGGTGCTCTTGTGCTGACAAGCATGATACTTGCAGCCTGGCAATTTTGAATGTATGCGTGTGTGCTTGCATCAGTGAACTTGTGTTAGCTGCCATGCGAGAAATTATGTACCTTGCGTTTTGCAGTGTATGCATGGATATTCTTTTTCTGCAGATTGAACAAGAAAATGTCCAAAAAGCGCACCTACACTGACGCCTTTCTTCGCCATGGCTTTGTGAATTTAACTTCTGGTGGAGAGGATCGGCCAGAATGTGTGGCATGTCACAAAGTGTTGACAAATGAAAGCCTCAAGCCATCAAAACTCTCAGCTCACCTCCAGAAGTGCCATCCAAATCTTCAAAATAAGGATCAGGCTTATTTTCAGCGCCAGGCTGTAGCACTGAAGAATACCCAGTTCGGCTCATCTGGAATTCAAGCCCAAAAGCTTCAAGCTGCGGTCGAAGCATCCTACTGTGTTGCATATAAAATTGCCGAACAACAGAAATGCCACACCCTTGCAGAGAATCTGATTATACCTTGTGCATACGAGATGGTAAGCAAGGTATGTGGGGAGGATCAAGCGAAGAAACTGAGTGTCATATCTCTATCAAACAACACCATCCGCCGACGAGTCGATGACATGGCATCAGATATCCTGTCCCAAGTTACAACAGAGATCAAGGAAAGCTCATATGGCAAATTCTCCTTGCAATTTGATGAATCGTGTGACGTAGCCAGTTGTGCTGTTTTCCTTGGGTTCGTCCCTTACGTCCACCAGGACAAGATCAAAGAAGAGTTCCTATTATGCGAGGATCTGCTGACAACCACAAAGGGAGAAGATGTCTTCAATATCATCAACAATTTCTTTACCAAGAATGGATTGGATTGGAACAGCGTTCAACAGGTAGGAAACGATGTTTATATAAAGTCTAAATTAGTATAAATACAATGAATTACACGGCATATAGTCATACACAGTTTTATTTATTGTACAAGTAACTGTAGTGTAGCTAATATTTTGTACATGATTCACACAAAAAATATCGTGCCTGTCGTACTGAAATACTCAAGTACCGAAATAATTAATTAAAACCATATAATTATAACGGAAAAGATAAGTAACAATGATTAACTGACGCAGTCTATAATAATTTTTCTTTTTATTCCAGGTCTCCGTCGATGGAGCACCGTCGATGATGGGTGGTCATCGTGGATTACGGGGCCTCATACAAGCTATCAATCCAGAAATTTCTGTAGATCACTGCATCATTCATCGGTACTCTCTTGGATCGAAAAGCCTGCCTGGTAATCTGAAGTTAGTGTTTGAAGATGTGTTGAAAATCGTCAACTTCATCAAGTCCAGAGATGTGAATTCGCGCATATTCAAGGAGCTGTGCAAAGAAATGGGAGAGCAGCATCAAGTTCTGCTCTACCACACCGATGTTCGCTGGTTGTCACGAGGCAAGGTTGTACGTCGAGTCATTGAGCTCCGAAAAGCTGTTCAGGAATTCCTGGAACAAAAAGGATCTCCTTTTGCTACCAAGTTCACCGATAAGGAGTGGCTTGCTCGACTTTGTTACTTGGCTGACATATTTGCGGAGCTGAACAGTGGTAATCTGCAACTCCAGGGCCGAAACACAACTATCATTGATGCCCATCACACTGTGACTGCATTTCTGGGGAAACAGACTCTGGATTCGGCGCTTGGAGAAAGGAGTGATCGCCCAGTTTCCCACCCTAGACCAGTTTGTTGAGGAGAATAGTCATGATACTGGAGCACTTCTACAGACCATCAACAAAGAAATGAGCGACCATTTGAGGGGGCTTGAAACAAGCATGCATCACTACTTTCCAGAGAGTGACCAAGAAACAGCCACTCTTCAGTGGATCATTCATCCCTTCTCTGTACCTGATGATGCCATTCATGATGATGATTTCCCTGCAAAGGAGGAGTGGATCACAATGCGAGCCAATGAAGCCTTGAAAATCGAATTCCAAAACCAAAATGCAGATTCCTTTTGGATTTCACGACTACCTGACTCGCCAACTCTGTCCAAGAGAGCCTTGAAGTTGTTGGTATCATTCTCAACAACGTATCTGTGCGAGAAGGGCTTCTCAACTGTGCTGGGGTATGAAAACAAAAGAGGACTCGCTTGAATGTTGCAAACGATGCCAGGCTGGCACTTTCAACCACGAAGCCAAGAATTCCTAAACTAGCTTCAAGTATGGAACTCCATCCATCCCACTGATGTTCTTGACATCTTTGGTAATAGTCATTAAAGATGCACAATGTTCAAATACAATAAATAAAAGAAAATATCTCAAGTGTTTTAATTTAGCCATATATATCAATAATAACAACATTTTGTGAAAGGGGTAACATGCTTTATGTGGCATGTTAAATTGGGTAACAAGCTGAAAAAGTTTGGGAACCACTGATGTAAGGGAAGCTGAACCAATTCGGCAGGTCCCTTACAGAATGAACCCACAAGAGAGAAAAAGTATGGAGAAGGAGGTGAAATTTTTACTTGACTGATTTAATAATACCAAGCGAGAGTGAGTGGGCATCCCCCTGTCTGATGGTTCCCAAACCAGATGGCACCATGAGGATGTGCACTGACTACTGTAAGGTTAATTTAATAAGTAAGGCTGATTGTTATCCTCTTCCTAGAATGGATGATGTCACTGATGCAGTGGGGGGAGCTAAATATGTAAGTAAGTTAGACCTGTTGAAGGGTTATTACCAGATACCTTTAACCCCACGTGCCAGTGACATCTCTGCTTTTGTAACGCGGGATGGGCTTTTTCAGTACAAAGTTCTCCCCTTTGGGCTTCGTAATGCACCCTCCTGTTTTCAACGCAGAATGCAGGAGGTTATAAGTGGCCTAAAGGGCGTGAGGTGTTATATTGATGACCTGGTTATTTTTAGCGACTGTTGGTCAGAGCATGTAAGGCAGCTTAGAGAGCTTTTCTCTAGGCTCGCTGGTGCTCAGCTCAGTTAATTTGGCAAAGAGTGTTTTCGGGCAAGCCCAGGTAACTTTTCTAGGACATGTTATTGGCCAGGGGAAGGTGGCCCCAGTGAATGCCAAGGTGGAGGCTATAGACAATTATCCTGTACCAAAGACCCGGAAGGAGGCTATGCGTTTTGTGGGCATGGTAACATTTTATAAAGTTCTGTCCAAATTTGTCAAAGGTGATCTCTCCACTCACTGACCTGACTAGCCCCAAGTGTACATTTGTGTGGGATATGAAGTGTCAGAGGGCATTTGAACATGTAAAAGCTTTGCTTACAAGTGCTCCTGTGCTGGCTAGTCCTAATTTCACATTGCCATTTTCTCTACAAGTAGATGCCAGTGATACTGGTGTTGGGGCTGTACTACTGCAAGAAGTAGAGGGACAATTGTTGCCAGTCAGCTACTTTTCGGCAAAACTGAAGAAACACCAGCAGCACTATGCCACCATAGAAAAGGAGGCTCTTGCTTTAGTGTTAGCAGTGCAACATTCTAAGGTGTATATATCATCATCAGTTCACCCTATAACTGTGTATAGTGACCATAATCCCTTACGTTTTCTTCATTTAATGAGGAACCACAATCAGAGACTTACGAGGTGGGCCTTGTTTCTCCAACCTCTTAATCTGGTGATTCATTATGTGAAGGGAGCGGAGAATGTGGTTGCTGATGCCTTGTCTCGTGTTTAAAGTGCACAATGTAGTGTATAGATCACTTATCTATTCTTATTTTGCAGTGATTTGCGGTAGAAGAGTAGATGGAACCCTGGACTACCCAAAGGAGAAGGGCAGGTTGAGCTGGAGCTGGAGGTATCAGGATTCCCTAGTGTGTGTGTGTATTTAGGGGGGTATTCACATCAAAGGCCATGCCTAGGTAAGGTATGCTACATTTTTTAGGTGTTGGCTGGAATGCCTCGCCTCTGTTTTATGTTGGTATAGGGACTGTTGAACCTAACGTTTTAGTGAATGTGGGGCTGGCGGTGATGCCCTCCACTTTTTGGGTCATGTCGTTTGATCCGAGGGGTTTTGGTTCTCCAGGACTCTTCTTCAATTTTTCCTTTTTGGATCACCAATGGGATGACTCCAGGGTCCTTGGAATGACAGGTAGGTGTCGGCCTGGGAGGTCCACCTTTTGGGGGTCTTCAGTGATGACTCCAGGGTTCTACGGCCGCAGTCCCACCAACAAGATTTGTGTGACTACCCACCCGTTGTTTTTGGGACCTGATATTTTTTTCCCTTTCCTGTGCTCTCCTGATTCTCGCAGAGGTGTGTCATGGGGAACCAGTTTTGTTTACACAAAAATTGCTGTGAGATGGGAGTGATAATGTGATATTGCTTTCTAAGTAGACTTTAACATGTAAAATCTGTTTTTCTTTTCTTTGAACTCATGGAAAATGTACTTACTGTTTAAAAGTTTTTTTTTTTGGTGGCACATACAGTTTGGTCTGCCTTGCAACATACTGAACTTTGGTGTTACTTCATAAAATGGTATTCCTCAGGGGCACTTTTGTACGAAGTTAACTTGCTCGTTTATAAGTTTACTTGATGTAATTTAGGTAAAATGCATCAACGCCAGCGCCTGGCCAGCGCTGTGTTGTAATGGTGCCTTTTCCTAAAACAGCTGTCTAAGAGTGTGACTGAGCTCGTTGGGCATACAACTTGATCACTTTTATGTTCGGCGAGTTTCATATGTCTTCAATCTAGTACCTCAGTTTGTTAATATTGCATATTTGTAGTACCAAAAGACCGTTATCATTTTGCCCATTGCCTCAGACCTTGATGTGGGGCTTATTTTCTTTTTTCTTTTTGCCTAGCGGTGTCCGTAGCGACCCCGCTAGCAGAATGAGACCTATGGTCTGGGGGTGGGGGTGTTATGCAGGGTTCTGCATGACATCGTAATGTACATATAGTGGAGAAGTGTGCCATAATAGTATGAATGTTATAATTGTAAAGAATAATTTTATAATTCATAATGTGCTTTTGGGGGTACTGTAAAGTACTCGAACTGTAATTATAAAGAAATTCTGTTAATGATTTATTTTCCAAGGATGTTTGGGTATGCAGAGTAAGCGTGGTTAGAGAGTCACGTGATGTTAGCATGGTGTGTAGAGGCTGGCGTCGGAGATGCTGTGTATTTAAGATAAGTTTGTAGTTGTACACTCTTTTTGTTTATCCAACTCAAGCCATAGGTTCTCATATGGCTTACCTGTATGTTCACCCAGGCTCTGACATGGTCAGGGTTCTGTGGGATGAGTGAGGAAATAAGAAATGAGGTTTGTAGTGTAATGACGGCCTGACGCTGACGAAGCCTAGTGGTTATGGTGGCTGAACCTCCAGCCAGCTGTTGTGTGTACCCTCATTTGGGCGTTTAGGATTAAGGTTTTTCTGTTGTTATGGTGACGAAATGCCTAGCCATGCTAAGCATTCTAGTGGTACACTCTGTAATCACAATTTTACTACATGTAAACCACACAATAACCAAATTTCTGTAAACTCAGCATTGTAATCCTTATAGAGAATAAACTTTGAATTTGAATATATTTTCCTAATTGGGATTTTTGCCTAACCCTCTGTTACCCAACCCCTTGAAGTACACATACCAGTTTAGCGCTTTCTGTTCTGACTGGGATAGCCCTGGGTGGCCGCTTTGGGCTTGAGATGTGTGTAACTTTTACCTTTGCCCTTAGACCAGGCTCAAGCCCCCAGCTATCCCACATTTCTGCGTAACAGCTACCATAACCACTTCCGCCTCACACACAGATTCACCCAGGTAAGACAGGACCTCACATACCTCAGGAATAACATACTTCATAGCCTGGAGCAGGACCACAACACCCATTGGGCTGGACTCGTACACCAGGCAAATGAGCAACGCGTAAAAGACCAAAACTTTCTGGAACTTCAACAAAATCCGAGGTAACAACAACAAATTCGAACACATCACCCACGACAACAGAAACATCACTGACCCACAAACAGCAACAAACATCAAGGAAATATGGGAGAATATTTTCCACCCACACCCTCCACTACCAGACACTGCCACATACACAACAAATAGACCAATGGAACACTGACCACGTACACCTAACTGTACCAGACAGATGCATACAACTTGGCTCACTCACTGCCACTCAGGAACTGGACACCCCCATCACAGCCTATGACATTAAAACTCATTCAGCGCCTCCCTCCAAAAGCCCCAGGAGCCTCTGGCATCAACCACATCATCCTAAAACACCTCCCTGACTATCATCTCAGCCTTCACCAACCTCCTCAATGCATCACTTGCATCCGGCTACTTCCCCACTCTTCAAAGCAGCTACTGCTATCCTCATCCCAAAACCCAATAAAGACCGCTGACCCAAAAAACTACCGCCCCATCAGCTTGTTCGAAGTACTGGGAAAGATCTATGAAAAAATCAAACTCACTACTACGTAGACATCTTGAAACAAACTTCCTCTTATACAATGGCCAATTTGGCTTCAAATCAAACAGTTCCACTCAAGACGCATTGAATTTAATTCTAAACTACATCCACAAACCAACACCAAGGGAAAAAAGACAGCCCTAGTAGCCAAAGATGTTGAGAAAGCCTTTGACACAGTGGCACAACGGCTTAAAGTTTAAGCTATGTTCCAACTTCGACCTCCCTCGGACTATCAGCAAACTACTCTAACTTCCTAGATGATAGGACCATGAGGATTAAGTTCGGCAACTTCGCTTTGGCGAGTTAACACAAGGCATTTTGACCATCCGGTAGCCCGTGTGGTTTTTTAAAATCCAGCCGATCTTTGCCTTGGGCCCTTTCACCCTCACCACTCGAGGATACTATCTTAGGGGCTGACCTTCATAAGTCAGCTGAAATAGGATGCTAGAATAACACTAAGGAAAGACCCTTTTTGTTAAGTAACTTCTCTGCCAGATGTACCTTCCTAGACATCATGGCGAAGATAAGAGTAAGATTACGTGTTGATGGCAACCAAAAGACGATGAAAAATTCTAGCATGTATTTGCTCGAATTCAACTGTTGCTCCAGTGGATGTTTTTCAAACCCACGCTGGAGCAGTACTACTTCTCTCTTCTGAAGAAGAGCTACTTCAACTGCTGAAGCATGATGTTCTGGAAAAATTGAAGACTTTTGGTGTTACCCCAGTTGCATCCAAAAGCTATCAAGCCCAGAGGACTGTTTGTTGCCAGAATTAACAGTTTCATGCGACATAGCACAGCGACTGAAATTGTTGAAGACTAATACAGAGAATTCTGAATTTAGGGCTGTCGAAGCACAAATTCTCTAAACCTAACAACAACCAGGTAACCTTAAAGTTAATACTTGAGACACCTGAAGAGGCCAAACTTGTGTGTCAAAATAGCTTCAAATGTTTTGGCACCAGATGTGCACCTGACCAAATCTCTTTAACGATTTGTCAGTGTGTCACAATGTTTTAAATGTTATGCCTTTGGTCATACCACCAACAAATGCAGTACTCAAGCACAGATTTGCAGCATTTGCTCTGGCCAACATTCTTAGAGATTGTAATAATAAAAATACGCCCAAATGTGTCCTCTGCAATGGAAAACACCATGCTGTTTCTGCTATCTGTCCTGAGAGGAAAAAGGAAATGCAGAAAATTATAGAAGATAAGAAGCTGTCCACTTCTAAGAAGACCACTCCCCAGGCACCGCCAACAATGTCCCAAACTTCCTTCCCAGCTCTGCCTGGATCTAGTGGGACTCGTGTCTCTACCACTGGTTCCAATGTTTGGAATTCTGCCCCTTTTGGAGTGCCCCAATCTAACCCTCACCTACAACATACACAAACGCAACAACAAGGTTCAGCCTCACCTTCCATGTCTCAGGTATCTTCAGCCGGGGATATGACGAGAGCTCAACTAATGTATATGCTGGCCAAAGACAGCAGGAAGTGACATTCATCTATGCTCTAAGGTTTTAAATAATAATAATAATATCTTTATTTACTACAAGTACATGTACAAGGTATACAGTCCTAGCTGACAACAATGACATACTACTATATAGAAAGTCCCTTGTTATGCTCCGCATTTCGGTACATTTCGGGCAAATTAGGTCAGTGTCCCAGGATGCGACCCACACCAGTCGACTAACACCCAGGTACCCATTTTACTGATGGGGAACATAGACAACAGGTGGAAAGAAACACGTCCAATGCTTCTACTCTGGCTGGGAATCGAACCCAGGCCCTCACCGTGTGAAGCGAGAGCGTTAGCCACCAGGCCACCAGAGCCTGTTATTGGCTAATGGGATCACTCCCATTACTATCCCTGAAAATGTTAAGACGATTATGGCCCAACCTTCTCATAAGAAGTATGTTCCCTACTCTACTTCTTCAAATAAGTCCAATTCATCCCTTGTCCAGGGATCACCCACCTCGCATAACCAAGTTGTCAACTCCCCTCAACCCGATGAGTCATTACCCGACCCTAACGATGCCCCAGAGATAGGTGCTTACTCTTCCGCTATTGCAGCTGATCCTGTTGAACAGGAACTCCCCCTGGGTAAATCACCTGGCCTACCAAATTTTTCCTTGGAGCCTCCACAGTCTCCCATTAACTCTCACGAGCCTCTGCTTCCTGTAAATGGGAATACAACACCTCCGTTTTCTGATGATGACTAATGACTCAAATGATTGTTATTACCAATTCTAGTGAAGATGGTGACACTTTCAATACACAAGCAACTACTCAGAACTTCCCTCCTCCCCTTGACGAGTCTAGCAGGGATATTGTGGATACCAAACATGACATTACTTGCAGGCGTTCAGGCCGCAGTACACGAGCGAAGTGCAAAAATAATGGGGATTGCAATTTTCCAACTTAATATTCAACATTTCTTTAATAACCGTTACCTCCTTGAAGTTGAACTACATAATTACAATCCCGATGTTATACTCTTGAATGAGACGGCTGCAAGAGTTGATCAACATATTAAATTACGTGGTTACTCTACTGTGGAGAAATCGAGAGGACCCTTTAGTGGTGTAGCCATCTTAGTTAAAATAGGCTATACATTTAAAAATATTCATGTTGATGAAGATAACATTCTTGCAATAGAAATGACAACGTCTCGTGGCCAACTAGTGATAGGAACTGGATATTTTCCCCCGAGACAGCAATATATAGAGTCAGTTCCTCTACATAGGATATTAAGCAGAAATATTCCAACAATTCTAGCGGGAGATTTTAATGCTCATCACCCTGCCCTCTAACTGTGGAGCTGGTATTCCACTGGGTGACTTACAAGGAAAACAACTATTTAATATTATGACAGCTAGAAACTTGTCATTTCAAGGCCCATTCTTTAATCGTACATTGGACCTCATCCAGGGACACCAGATATAGTACTGACAAACAGAGACTGACATCTTTCACTGTCGTATCTCTCCTGGTAGAAACGTAGGATCTGACCATATCCCTGTTATAATACAACTACAAACTCCTCCATTTAGAATACCTGTACCTCCTAAACCCAATCTTAACACCCTAGGATTTGACCCCTTCAGGGCATTTCTGGGTGAAGATGAAATTGTGTCATAAGTAAGTTTGTGTGTATGTGTGTAAGTGCTCTAAGTAGTTCGCTATGTCTCACGACTCTACTAGACTTAAACAAGTGACTGACAAAGTCCTCACAAACTAACTTCTTGACCAACTGGCAATCAGAACAGTCTGCTTGAACAATAAAAAGAATGCTAAGCCCAATAGCAATATAACAAGCAACTGCAACACAGAATCAGGAACAAGGAGATAATATAACGACACTAAGTAGGGACCATCAGCAGATCCTCCACAAAAGTCACCAAACTCCCATACTACTGAATCTAAGTTCAGCATAAGAAAATCCCCGACTGTGATAATATACAGACACCCGTACAAGTTTGGTCAGAAGCTACAGCTCAGGACCTGAGTTGCTCAGTGTCTATGAGAGACAACCTCAGTACAACGTCGAAAATCACTAAGTCTATACAATGTTCTGTGAACAGAGTTCTACAGAACTAACAAGAATAATGCGACAGACAATCTGTCCAACCACCAAGAGTCTAGACCAGACTGAATACTTCAGGCGAGGTGAGGACACCCCCCCCCCCCTCGATCACGTGATAGCTCCGTGGACAGCTGCAGCTCAGAAACAGAAGCCGGCAGTCTAACGAGCAAAGAGCGATAATTACAGTAGTTAGACAATCAAGACTTGAACTGAGCACATATGTTACATCCTACCTCACAAAAGGAAGCTAAGTCAAATAATAATAATATAAAGCAATATATTTACGATTTAGCTATTATCGCAAATATAAGCAATATAAAATTATATGAAAAGGTAATACACATTATATTCATAATCATAATATACATTATATATATTGCAACCCATTCAGGGGTTGCAACAGGTACCAATCATGCAATAAATGTTATTTTCGATACTGTAGCAAGTCTAAAACATCAGGGTAATCTTGCCCTAATTGCCACCAGAGATGTTCATAAAGCTTTTGATAGCTTATGGCATGATGGTCTTATATACAAACTCATTGACCTACCAGACCATAACTGGACTTTTCTCAGATTAATATATAATTTCTTAACTCAAAGAAAAATCATTCCCACCTTTCATGGCAGGTCGACAGAGCCTTTTATACCAACAGCTGGTGTCCCACAAGGTTCTTGTCTTAGTCCAATTCTGTTCAACATTTATGTGAATGACCTTCCTCAACCAGAGTTTAATGATATAACAGTTTGCAGTTGATGTTATTCATGTTGTCTCATCAACTCCGGTAACAGGAAAATACAAATATGAGAAACAGGAAAATACAAATATGAGAGTCATAGAAAAAATTAATATTGAACTTCGTCGAACATCTAATTGGGAAAAGAAATGGAGAATTACGACTAATCCTGACAAAGTCCTTGTTAGCACGATAGGATGTTTTGCATCAACAATCGAAGATAAAGGGGGCATCTCCATCAGAGGTACACCTGTAGCCATTAGAAACCCTAACAAGATCTTGGGATATGAAATAGACAGGCTGCTCCACTCAATATCTCATGTAACTAAAAAGATCAACATAGACAAAGCCGGTCTTAGCAGTCTCTTTCGATTCAATCAAGCCCCTCCACATGTCAAAAAACATCTGTATAAAATGATAATAAGACCTATACTCGAATATCCATGTGTCCCAATGACATTAACAACAAAGACCAACATGCTACGGTTGCAACGGGTCCAGAATAGAGGTCTTCGCTTCATTACGGGCACCAGGAGGAGAGTGTTAAAATGGCAGATTTACACGTACAACAAGATATTACTGCCTTAAATGTACGCCTTGACACCCTGAAAAAGAAAACTATATACAATGCAAAAACTATACATGCCAGATAGAGAACATCCTATACAAGTTGTAAATACCACGGATTATATCATTAATACTCCTCACAGGACTCAAAGAATGACTCTCCCACAGAGGGTCCGTCGTTTTATCCATAAAGATGATTACCATCGACCCATGATATTGAGCAACCTCCCTGAAGAAGATTGGGTAACACCAGAACCCTTCTATGTTTACTGAGAAAATCATCGCCCCCAATTAGGGAGACATCTTTTATAACAATCTGTAAAAATTATGCTATATTTACTATGGCGGGACACCACCTGTACTTATATATCTGTTATATCCATGTGACTGATGGGTTAGTATTATACTCCTTCAAGAATATCTTATCTCACATACACTTTTTAAATTACACCAAAGTGGTTGGGCCACTTACCTTTTATATCCTACCTCTCTCCCCCCTCCCACCCTTTTCCAATATTTCTATCCTTACCCATCCTTCCTCCTTACCCATCTTACCAAAGCTCTGGTCATAAGATTTATGCAGCATCCCTACCTGTGCTGTTATGGCAACTGCACGGACTCAGTTTTCCGACAATGGCCCTTGTGTTAAAGTACTCTAAAGATAAGGATACGATTGATTATGTTTCTACCATTTTCAACATTACCCAGGCTCGGATGATAAACATCTTGAAGACAAATACTGGGTGTAAAGTAAATTATGACCTCTGTACCAGTAAGGAAGTCCGAGACAAGGTCTTTCATGCAGGTTTTGCTATCGATTGGGCTCCTGATCATAAGGCCAGGAGCAGTCATGGCAAAATTTGTAGACTCATCCCTGATTAACGAATACAACCAAGACAAAGACGCCTTGATGACAGGCATTTCCTCACAAAATCATGTCACAGTTGAGGAACTTTCACCCTGAATGTACTAACATTCTTAAGATTAGATGTTCCACTCCAGATGAGGCTGATAAGTTCTTCAAACATGGTGTTCGAGCAAACTACTTCCTCCACCTACTTCATTGTTTCTCCCTAACTATGTTCCTATTCATCAGTGCTACAAATGCCTCGAGTTTGGACATTTAAAGAATACTTTTAACAAGCAACAGCTGTTCTAAGTGTTCTTCTCCAGGCCACACATGGCAGAAATGTACCAACCCTCCAAAATGCTTGCACTGCTCTCAAGTCACATTCAGCTACTTCTTTCCAATGCCCTACTCGTAAGGAACATGTTTCTTCCTTACGAAAAGACCAACCTCTAAACCTTCCAAACCCAGTCTTTACTCCATTCTCACAAACACAGACAACATCCTCATCCACTTACCAACCAAATACTTCTGTTCCTTCTGCTTCCACAGCTTATCCTTCCTATGCTGCTGCTGCTGCTGCTGCTGCTGCACAAACAAACCTTCCCTCGGCTTCTTCCTCCAAACAATCTAATATCCTTAAGACCATTGTGCTCACTGCTGTTTACTGTAACAAAGCATTCAAAAGTGCCAACTATCCCACGATGCTGAATGATCTAAAACCAAACAATTTTGACTCCATCATTTTCCCTCCTGATTTCTTTCTTCCCAAGGATGAACTCTGCCCTATCACCTCTCTTCTGAACCACCACATGTTACTACTCAGGCAGATCCTTCTCCTACCCACCTGCCTCACTCCACTCTTCAGACTACTCCTACTAGCTCAGGCTCAAGCACCGGGCGATCTCAACATTGTTCTGCCACAACACGCCCTTCTCGTTCTCCTACTCCTTCACACAAGTCTCTTTCACCTTGCCAACAACCAAATTATACAAATTATCCTAACTTCAACAAGCACTTTGAAAAAGTTAACAATATGTTAAACCAAAACCAAACCCCAACCTCTTCCTCTCTCTCTAACACTTCCTCTAGCCTCATCTTATCCTCTCGTCCTACCTCATCATCACGTTCCAACTCCTCCTCCTCCCCCCCCCTCATCCTCCCCTCCCCGTACTGACTCCAAAAACCGTCGGAAAACCTTACACCCAATCAAGAACAGATCAGGTAACGGTACAACTATGATGGGTTATCCAGATAAATACATGAATGATTTATATCCCCCAACTTCAGGTAAACCCAATCATGGCCCTTAAGGTTATTCAGTTTAACATACGAGTTTATAACGCGAACAAACATTCTTGCTGACCTCGTTGAATCTGAACAACCAGACGTGTTATTAAACAGCACGTGTGTGCGTGATTATCAACGTGTCAGACGCTTAGGATATACAGCCCGTCAATCCCCTGCCGAAAACTGGAATGGCGTAGCTATTCTTGTTAAAGGCACTATTAAACATGAGTTCTTATCCCTTCTATTTACATATTCTCACAGCATGGCTGTGAAAATTTACACGATACACGGACCCATCATCCTGTACACGACATATACCAGACCCAACCAAAACATTAACATTCATGATTTAACCATTCTTTTTAATCACACACATCTCCCTGTATACCTACTTGCCGACCTCAATGTCAAACACACTGACTTCCATGACAACTCCACAAATTTGCATGGTAGGCAACTTCATACACTTGTAACACAAACATCTTATACACCTTGGACCTTACTTTCCAACAGTCTTTACATACAATGGCCAAGGCACCCCTGACAAAAATTTTTTACAAAGAGCTAGTAATCGCTTACATCACTACCCAACACCAGGACCGCTCCCTGGATCTGACCACATTCCTATCATTTTCCATATTTCCTCAAATCCTATACTCATTCCAGTTCGCCCCTCTCCAGCTTACTCTCAGGCGGATTGGGATCTGTTCAACCAACGCCTAAACACTCTTGATCTCACACACGACTATGACAATAGGCCAGCATCAGACACGCACACAAATTCAATGCATTCAACAATCAATTACTCAAGCCGTTGTAGAGGTTGTTCCCATGACACCACAAAGTACGTTACTCTTTCCGCCCATCAGAAAGAATAAAAAGACTGCTCACCTGTTACAGTTTCCTAGCAAACCAAAACAAGACTAAATATCATCCGATGGGACATAACTATCTTACGTACACATATCCATAGCCAAGATGATGACCATGCCCGACATTGGCAATCAATCATAAACACAAAAGATGTCCAGCGTACAAGAGATCCCAAAGCATTCTGGCCATCCATTCGGAGACTTACAGGCACCCCTCCATCCACAAGTTTCAGACACAATCACAACAGACAGATCTCTGACCCTGCTGAAGCAGTACGTATTTTCAGACATATGGGAACACATCTTCCACCCACATCCACCAGACCAAGCTATCATAGCACATACATTAGACAGAGCGATGGGTATCTAATCATGACGACTTAACCAATCCAGATCCAATCATAAGCCTAAATACCCTATCTTCCACGCATCCTCTAAACCAGTGGTTCCCAAACTTTTTCAGCTTGTTACCCAATTTAACATGCCACATAAAGCATGTTACCCCTTTCACAAAATGTTGTTATTATTGATATATATGGCTAAACGTGAACGTATACTGCCTCGCATACTCTGCTAATCCTAGCAAAACCATTGAAAACGTAAGAACCACACATACATTATATATAAAATTAATAATAGCTACAAATTCACAGTAACAGTGGGTAAATACTAACTATATACTGCACAGGGCAGTACACATACATACCAGCTTATGTCTACCTCGGCTGATGCTCACAGATAAACTGACAGTGTGAAATAGAGGCAGCCTCAGGAAGTGTGTGACGCGTACTGGACAGGTCGATCTGGGCTACTGAGTGACTTTTGTCCTGAAGCATACTTGTCAAAATACTTTTGGGTTTCCACACACTTAGCTATATATTTCTTCTTTTCTAATACTGTATATTAGTTTTTGATGTTTATTGTTATTTGGTTTAACTTTATTACTTACTTATAATAGGTTTACTTTACAACTTTATATACTAAGACAAAGTTAATAATCCTCATACCGGGTACCGCATTGTTTTCTTGATTTTCAGAATTCATAACTTTTTTTCCATTACCCCCCAAAAATGGTTAAATTACCCCCAGGGGGTAATTTACCCCCAGTTTGGGAACCACTGCTCTAAACTCTCATTTTTCTGTAGCTGATGTTCATTCTCTACTAGCACACCTTCCAAAAAAAGCCCCAGGAGCTTCAGGTCTATCACATTCTGTCCGTCACCTTCCACTTTCTGTTGCTTCCGCTATCACTGACCTCTTTAATGCTTTCCTTGCATCTGGCTATTTCCCTCCATTCTTTAAATCTGCTACTGCATGCCTCATACCAAAACCTGGAAACGACTTGACTGACTCAAAGAACTATAGACCTATTAGCCTCCTTGAAATTTTGGGTAAGACCTTTGAACGACTTAAATATGCGACACAGGACTCACCACGAGACAAATAACTTGCTTACTGAAAGACAATTCGGTTTCCGACAACAACGTTCTACCCAAGACGTTTTGAATATAATCCTGAATTATGTATGTATCAATAAGGCCCAGAACTGTACCTCCACCCTTGTCGCCAAAGATGTAGAGAAAGCTTTTGACACTGTTTGGCATGATGGATTAAAATATAAACTTTGCACGTCCTTTGAATTAACTGTAAATATGATGAAATTATTATGTCACTTTTTAGATGGCCGAACGATGCGTATACGGTTCAGAGATCATTATTCTGACTATTTCGCATTAAAAGCGGGTGTACCCCAAGGTTCTGTCCTACCTCCCACCCTATATATACTCTACACGAATGATTTACCTGAACCTCTTTAACCAAACACACTTACCCTTTCTTACGCAGACATCATTCAGCCCACAGCACATGAAAACAGTTTCCTTGCACGCAGAACACAAAGAGGTCGACAGGATTACCGCCTGGGAATTATTATGGCGCATTAAAACCAACCCAAATAAATCAAAGGTCACTTACTTCCATAGAAGGCGTGATGTCCCGACTCCTGTCGATCTCAAAACAAGCACCTCCCGTACCCCCACATCCCACGCTCCTTCTCAACAGTTGTCCTTGGTGTTGCCCTCCACAACACACTGAACCTAAAATCTCACATTACTGCTAAGACTGCACAGGCGGGAATTGCGCTCTCAAGGTTATATAAGCTGAGAGGAGCCAGTCCCAAGACAAAACTACATCTATACAAAGCACTCATTCGACCTCTACTCTCTTACTCTCCACTCGCTCTGACGTTAACCGCTAAGACTAATGCACTAAAATTCCAACACATCCAGAATCGAGCATTACGTTGGGTGTTGGGAGGTGGGACGAATTTGCCACCAGTGAATCTCTCCACCTCACGACAAACACACCGGCTTTGAACGTATACTGGAAGACACCCAGTGACAAACAACTTGACAGACTTGAAGCATATCATGACCACTGGACTACATACTTAGATACTCTCAGACATCCTTACAATGATGTAAATCTCTTTCAAACGTTGTATGACCCGACACCACCTCAATACAAATAAACTACCTGACTTAATTAGCCTAACTATTCCAACAACTTAAAAGTACCATTGTCATAGAGCTGTGTATTTGTGCGTTTTGAGCTGATGTGCTTGCGACATGCGTTTGCGTCGCCTTTTTACAGTAACCTGCACCTGTGCCGTGTCCAGTCATTGCAAATTGATATGCTCACGAGAGTGATACTGCTGAACATTATGTTTTCATTGATTAGCAGTTGGGTAGTCCTGACACTTTTCCTCCAAGATTTTTTCCTCTCCCCAACTATCTTCTTTATCCTGTCCCCACTTGCCCCTTACTCCTAGTGGGCTCTTACCTGCGAGTCCTCTGTTCTGTTCTGTGTCGTGTGGTGCTGTTCCCGTATGCTTCCTAGGCTTAGCTGTTTGGTCTAGCCCCGACTATCTTCGACTCAAGACATTCCTCTCACCGACTATTCTTTGCACTGTCCCCACTTGCCCCTAGTGGGTCCTTACCTGTGAGTCCTCGGTTCAGTTCGTGTGGTGTGGAGCGTGAGGCGTTGTGGAAGTTAATGCAGTGGCAAGGGTTTGGGAGGGAAATAGTCGTTGGGCAAAGGTGTTGTATGAGCAGGCTATGGTGCGGGTGCAGGTAAATGGTAGGCTAGGAAAACTAGTTAGGATGGAAAGAGCAAAAAACATTCCTCTGCTAGCTTCCGCACTGGACAGACGCTCCTGCTCCCGATTGGCTGCTTAGCTCTGCTTGCTCCTGATTAGTTGTCTTACGATCCTCGTGCTGGGAGAGGCTTTTTGCTGAGCTTGATGGAAAACTGCACTGAACCTCTTGTTTCAAGAAGACCTCGCCTTACTTGTTGATTCTGGACCCTCCTCATCTTGGCTCCAGGATTCTGTGCGTCGCTGGCTGCTTGCCCTCGGGCAGACCGTTGGCCTCTGCACTCCTGCAGCTGGTTGAAGTCTTCCAACCTCATCCTACTGGGTGTCGTCTGCTTTGCTGAAGGAAAACTGCACTGATCTTGTTTCAAGAAGACGTTGCCTGATTGGTTGATTCCGGACACTCTTCATCTTGGCTCCAGGATTCTGTGCGTCGCTGGCTGCTTGCCCCAGGGCAGACCGTTGGCCTCTGCACTCCTGCAGCTGGGTGAAGTCTTCCCCACCTCATCCTACTGGGTGTCGTCTGCTGGCTACATTGTTTCACAAGCAACACTTCCACACTTCTGCACTTTGTGTAATCCTGGCACACCGATATCCCCATACCTATGTTCGGTTGTGACAGCATCTATGAGAATAAGACAGCTTTTTTTTAAACAATCTTTTTTGTGTGACACGGGTTTAGCTCTTTGTTGTGCCGTAATCTCCTCAAGAGGCCAGTCAAGCCCTCTTCATTGAGATAGTTAAAGATCCCCACACAGTGGATCGGCTTGACTACATCGCTCTGGAGACACCAGCACCTTTCTCTAAGATTTTCTTTTTTTTTTCTGGATCTGCTGGACCTGCTCCTGGGTCGGTGGGAGTATTCGTCTGGTCGGTGCCCGTGGCTGGATTCCTTGCGATTTACGCACGGGAAGCCTCATCTTGGCAGGTACACTCCACAACACAAACATGTCCTGTCAGAACTATGCACTTGACGCCCCATAGACGCCACTTACAATTTATGCAGCATACCTACCTGTGCTGTTATGGCAACTCTACCGAGACCCAGCTTTCCGACAATGGCCCTTATGCTAAAGTACTCGAAAGATAAGGATACGATTGATTATGCTTCCACCTTTTTTAACATTACCCAGGCTCGCATGATAAACATCTTCAAGACACATACTGGTTGTAAAGTAAATCTTTATCCTGTGAATTATGACCTCTGTACCAGTAAGGAAGTCCGAGACAAGCTCTCTCAGGCAGGTTTTGCTATCGATTGGGCTCCTGATCATAAGTCCAGGAGCACAGTTGTGGCAAAATTTGTACTTCACTGATTAACGAATACAACCAAGACAAAGACGCTTTGATGACTGACATTTCCTCACAAAATCAAGTCACAGTTGAACTTTTTCACCCAGAACGTACCAACATTAAGATCAGATGTTCTACTCCAGATGAGGCTGATATGTTGTTCAAACATTGTGTTCGAGCAAACTACTTTTCTTCCACCTACTTCACTGTTTCTCCCTATGTTCCTGTTCATCAGTGCTTCAAATGTCTTGAGTTTGGTCATTTGAAGAATGCTTGTAACAAGCAACAGCTATGTTCCAAGTGTTCTTCTCCAGGCCACACATGGCAGAAATGTACTAACTCTCCCCAATGCTTGCACTGCTCTCAGGCACATTCTGCTACAGGTCCGCCATCACAAATCCGGCAATCAGTTATTTGGTTCCTTCAGTTATTCGGCACTAATTTTGGCTAGCATAATTTCAAATTTCCAGGGTCGCCACACCAACCTCCTGGTACTGTTTGGTGGCGCTACTTGCTGCACAAGTCGCTCCAATTTCTTTTTCTCCATTTATTGGTATAACCTGCTTATGTTTAGCCCTAGCCATAGTTCCAACAAATAAAAGAAGTGTTTTTCATTGTGTAAAGCACCTACACAGTTATGCAGGGTTCTGCATGGGTATTTAAGATAAGTTTGTAGTTGTGCACTCATTTTGTTTATCCAACTCAAGCCATAGGCTCTCATATGGCTTACCTGTATGTTCATCCAGGCTCTGACATGGTCAGGGTGCTGTGGGAGGAGTGAGGAAATAAGAAATGAGGTGTGGAGTAGAGTGGGCCTGACGCTGACAAGGCATAGGTGTTATGGTGGCTGGACCTCCAGCCAGCTGTGGTTTGTGTACCCTCATTTGGGCGTTTAGGATTAAGGTTTTTCTGTTATGTTATGGTGACTAAATAGATATATTTTCCTAATTGGGATTTTTGCCTAACCCTCTGTTACCCAACCCCTTTAAGTACACATACCAGTTTAGCGCTTTCTGTTTTGACTGGGATAGCCCTGGGTGGCCGGTTTGGGCTTGAGATGTGAGTAACTTTTACCTTTGCCCTTAGACCAGGCTCAAGCCCCCAGATATCCCACATTTTTGCATAACAGTACACTGTCCATAAAAGATAAGGTGGCTCTGAAGCCAATGTCAGTTGCCATGAGCTCAGTCTCGTGATGCAGGGGAATATGCTTTATTACGCTAATATCAGCACTACAGCTTATTTACCTATCACAGCTGATCTTTTATGACATAATAAACAATATAAATAAAAACATTGTAAAACTCTAGAACGAATAATATTTGGCATAATACTGAGTGGATAGACGGAAGAATGAAGAGGATATGGTATACAAGTACCATTCTCCTATCCCTGTCCTTGGGGCTTATATTAGAGAAAACTGAGTATAGCACAGGGCTGTGATATACACTCGTAATGCACCATAAAACAAAAAAGCTATTTTCTCTACATTGATAATCATACATAGCAGCATATGTGTAGAGAACCTAGGATAACAAAAAGAAGCCTGACGATAATTAATGGAATTCACTTCTCGGCTATTAGCTGCCCCTTAGTGGTATATTTTCGTATAATTCTTATGGCTGTATTCTCGTTTTTTTGGTCTCATTTAATAGAATGCAAGATATATTACAGAAATAGATATGATTTTGATTGCTTTCATGACGAAAAGTACCTTGAAATTGAGCTCAAAGTAGCGGAAGTGTTCGACTTTTGCAGATGTTCAGTGTAAACAAATTATATCACACGTCCATTACATGTCAGCTGGTGGGTCTAATATGCTTTCAAAAATGCGCTATTATTTAAACAATTTTTTTTTCTTTTTTTTTACAATAATCAACCTCTTCAAGGGGGGCTCCTTGGCGTGGTGAAGAGGCTCTTGGTCTGAGGAATTAGACCTGTCGGTCTCCTTCCTCAGACCGAATCTAATTACCCCCCCAATCCCCGTTCCCTATCCCATCCTCCCCTTTTTCCTTTCCTCCTCCTCCTCCTCCCCACCCCTCCCTTTTGCCCTTCCTTTTTGGCCTTTGGGATTATTTTTTTTCCCCCCACAGGCACGCTAGTCCCTAGGTAGGGAAAAAGGGTACCGGGGTCCATCCCATTCCATCGAGGTTCTTGGCGGTGGCGTAGTTTGCCGTGGAATCTGGATTGCCTGGGGATGTCCCGATCCCTCTCCTGTATCCCGGCGGGTGGCTTTGGGGGTGTCTCTGGCGACTGGTGTTTCTCTGGAAGCCACCTTTCGGATTCCGGGGGTGGTGGCCGAAGGAGGTATGCTTTGTGGCAGATTTCCGGCCGCCCTCTTTTGTCCACCGAGGTAGCTCGGCAGATGTGAGGTTGCTATCCCGGATTGCCGGTTTACTGGCATGATGGGTAGGGTATGGCACGGGTTCCATGCTGCATCTGCACTACTTGCGGTGCTGAGGTCCTCTTGGGCGCAGAGGGAGATTTCTGGCCCTTTAATTCCTCCTAGGAACTATCCCTCCCCGGTCCCCCCTTCTTTTCATTTTTTTATTTTTATTTTTTTTCTTAAAAAAAAAAAAAAAAAAAAAAAAAAAAAAAGAAGTAACCTAACCATGGCAGCCCTAGTCCATGAACCTGCTACCCCCGGGCCCCTTCTTGATACCGCACCCCGTTCTGACCCCGCCTAGTCTTTGGACCACTCTTCGGACACTCCTCATGCCTCTATACCTCTTGCCGGTGCTGTTTCCTCACCCGCTTCAGGTACTGAGGCCTCGGCTGACTCCTTCGATTTATCTGACCTTCGCTCTCCTCTGACTATGCTTCCGGCCTCTCCCTCTATGGTACAGCAATTTTCGAATCGCCGGCCCGTTCCATGTCGGACCAACTCTGGTCCCACGCCTAAACGCCAACGACAATTACCTGCTGATGATACTTCTCCACCTTCTCGTTCTTCTCAGAAAATATCGACATGTCCTTCACTACCTTTCCACGCTCAGTTTCAGACTGCACAATGGACTAAATTCTTCACTTTTTGACCACAGTATTGGCAAGGCACTCCTACGCCATGTTGGTAAAGATATTTCTTTTCATGCTCTTGAGAGCGGTACGCGCATCATCACCGTACAGAATGCTACCCAGGCTCATGAGCTTTCTGGTCTTTCCCATATCGATACTGTTCCTGTCACTACTGAAAAACATCATTCCCTCAATTCTTGTAGTGGTACCGTCATTCTGCCCCATACCATAGTTCAACAAAATTTCCAGACATGTGGCACTGACATTCTTGAACAGCTGGAACTCCAAGATCTCCCAATCCTAAAGGTAGACACTTATGTTCTTCCTGCCCGCGGGCGGAGACGATACCCTAGCAATGTCGCTCGTTAAACATTTGACAGCCGTGAACTCCCATCCTCAGTTTATGTAGCAGGACATCGGTTACAAGTTCGAAAGGTGATCCCTACACGGCAACAGTAGAAATTGCTGGCGATTTGGCCATCCAGCGAAATATTGCAGATCTATCGCCGAATGCCCGGTGTGTGGTGCCGATGACCATTCTACTATGTCTTGCAATCGACCTCCCTCTTGCCTTAATCGTCATGAGGCTCACCCTTCGTACTCTCGCCGTTGTCAAGTCTACTTAAATGAGCGGGAAATCCATTACCTCAAAGAGGCAGAAGGTCTCCCTTATGCCATGGCAGTTTCTCATCTCCGCCTCCAAGGGAGACTACCTAGTGTTTCTTATTCCCATGTTTCAAAACGTCCCCGCACTTCTGGGATCCCATCTTCTGCAACCACCTCTGTGGTTACCTCTCCCATAGTCACTCCTGTATCTAATTCTTTTGCTGTCCTAGGCTCAGACGTCCCTACTTCAACGCCTCGGTCTGATCTCGTTTCTTCGTGTTCTCCCTCACAAGCCTCAGTAGCGACGAGATCGTATGACACCACCTCCTAATCGTCCCTCTACTTCTCAAAAGTCAAAAAAAAGGTCCGTTAACACCTCCTACCCATCTTCCACCTCCTCATTTTACCTTCCCTGTCTGTACCTGGTTCTTCCCCTCTCACTGGCTCTGTTACAAGTGTAGAGGTTCACCCTCCTCATGCTGTACCTTCCTCCCCTGTTCCCTCCCAAGTTTCTTCCTCTTCTGCCACCTCCAGGTTTCTGCCTCTTCTGTCCCCTTCCACGCTTCTCCAGTTCCCTCCACCCTTTCGCCCCCCCCCTACCTTGGTACAGTCCATTACAGTTCCAATCTTTACTCATCCTCCCCCTACCATTTCCAATATTGTCTCCCATACGACATCTCTGAATTCCGAAACACTTGAAGCAATCTCTGAATATATTGCAGAGATCAAACCATCAATGGACACTGATCCACCCTCCGTTCCTTCTCTCTCCTCTGCTCCATCTGCGCAACTCCTTTCTTCACAGCGCACCATTCCTTCCCTGCTTGAACGTTTTCCACTGCCTCCGTATGTGGACTTTTCTAACCCCTCTAGTCCGTAGGAACCCTTACCTGCGGATTTCAGGTATCTTTATCATTGCCAATCATGGCCTATTTACAGTGGAATATACGCAGCCTCAGGGGTAATCGGGGTGAGCTTCAGATGTTACTCTCCCAGTTTTCCCCTGTTGGTGTTTGCTTACAGGAACCAAAATTACTCTGCTGTTATCCCTCCCATCTCAGGCTATAATTTATTGTATTCTTCAGATCCTTTTCCTGATGGGACCTTTAATGAAAGTGCCCTTCTTCTACGCACTGATATTCCCTACCATCAGCTATTTGTTTGTACTTCTCTGCATTACACAGCAGCCGGTATCCACTTACATAGGTGGTATACGCTCTGTTCTTTATATCTCTCTCCTTCTCTGGCATTATCTATTCCGGATATTGCCTTTCTTGTTTCGTCATTACCGCCACCGATTCTGTTACTTGGTGATTTTAATGCCCACCATTTCCTCTGGGGGGGGTCTCACTGATTCTCGTGGCATTCAGTTAAGAGGCTTTTCTTGGCACCCAACCCCTCCATGTTTTAAATACAGGTACTCACACCCATTTTGATCCTCGGACTCGCACTCTCCTGCATCGATCTCTCAGTCTGCTCTTCCTCCGCAGCATTAAGACTTCACTTGGTCTGTTCTCCCGGACTTACATGACAGCGATCATTTCCCAATCATTTTTACTTCCCGTTCATATTCACCACCTCTTCGCATCCCACGCTGGCAATTTGATCAGGCAAATTGGAACCTTTACTCACACTTAACTGGTTTTTAGAGAGGTTCCTTCTTCATCCTCCATCGATGAGCTTTTACACCTCATCTCGTCCTCCGTTTTAACCGCAGCTTCTAATTGTATACCCCAAACTTCGGGCAGGCATTCTCAGAAATGCGTGCCTTGGTGGTCTCCTGCTTGTGCTCGTGCAGTACGTTTGAAACGCGCTGCATGGGGCAGGTACCGGTACAATAGAACCACAGAGACTTCTTGATTTTAAGCAGAAGCATGCGATGTATCATCTGACGCTAAACGCACTTGCTGGCGAGATTATGTCTCCATCACCTCTGCTTCTTCTACGAGTGCAGTCTGGAAAAAAGTACGAAAACTGAGTGGTAAATATTCTCCTGACCCGGCTCCTGTTCTGCGGGTTGCCGGTGTTGATATAGCAAACCCACTAGATGTTGCCAATGAAATTGGCAATCATCTGGTCCATATTTCTCAGGGACTCCATCTATGCCCCTCATTTCTTTCCTCAAAGTCTGCCAGAGAGTTGGCACCCTTGGACTTTTCTTCTCTCAGAGAAGAACAGTATAATGTGCCTTTTACACTTAAAGAACTGGAGGCAACACACTCAGCTTGCCGATCATCGGCAGCTGGGCCCGACGACATTCATATTCGTATGCTACAACACTTACATCAGTCAGCCCTTGCAGTCCTATTACGCCTTTACTATCTTATTTGGTCACAAGGAGTTCTTCCACAGCTGTGGAAATCCGCCATTGTTCTCCCTTTCCGCAAACCAGGCACTAAGGGATATGAAGCCTCCCACTATCGTCCCATTGCTCTTACCAGTGCAGTTTGTAAAGTGATGGAACGCCTAGTAAATAGACGTTTAGTGTGGTATTTAGAGACAACAGTCTCTCCATTCGTCAATATGGCTTTCGTAAGGGACGTTCTACCATAGACCCCTTACTACGCTTGGATACGTATGTTCGTAATGCCTTTGCAAATAACCACTGTTATTGCCATATTTTTTGACCTTGAGAAGGCATATGACAACTTGGAGGTATAATATTTTAGCCCAAGCCCACTCCTTAGGCCTTCGAGGCAATCTACCATCCTTCCTTAAGAACTTTTTAACTGACAGGCATTTCCGTGTTCGGGTAAATAATGTGCTCTCCCTGGATTTTATCCAAGCTGAAGGTGTCCCCCAGGGATGTGTTCTGAGCACAACACTTTTTCTCCTTGCTATTAATGATTTGGCCTCTAGTCTTCCATCAAATATTTGGTCATCACTATGTTGATGACTTCGCTATTGCCTGTGCAGGCGCTGTGTCACCTCTTTACAGTTTCTCTCCAGCATGCAGTCGACCATGTTTCCAATTGGGCCACCACACATGGGTTTAAATTTTCCAGCACTAAAACCCACCAAATTACTTTCACTAGACGCTCTGTCATCTCCGATCATCGTTTGTACCTCTATGGCTCCCGTATCCCTGAACGTGATACAGTCAAGTTTCTGGGCCTCCTCTTTGATCTTAGGTTATCCTGGAAACCTCGCATTACCTCTCTGAAGGCAACTTGCCACAGCCGGCTGAACCTCCTTAAAACCCTTGCTCATCTTTCATGGGGAGCTGATCGTCGAACCCTCCTTCGCCTACATTCCACCCTTATCTTATCGAAACTTGATTATGGTGACCAGATCTATTCAGCGGCATCATCTGCTACTCTCTCTAGCCTTAACCCCATTCATCACCAAGGATTACGTTTATGCCTTGGTGCTTTTCGCTCTTCCCTGTCGAGAGCCTCTATGCAGAAGCGAACGTTCCATCCTTATCCGATCGCCGTGATGCCCATTGCCTTCGCTACTATGTACGCTCTCATGATCTCCGCAATCCTTCCAATTATAGAATGGTCACTGATATTAGTAGACATTATTTGTTCGCCGCCCCTGTTTACTCCGTCCCTTCTCTCTTCGCCTTCATTCGCTCGTCTTCTCTTCAATTACCACCTTTCTATGTTCATGTAGCATCTCACTTTTCCCTACCCCCCTGGGAAGTTCCAGCTGTTCGAGTCTGTTCTTTCTCTCTCCCTTGCTCGAAAGCCCAACTGTCTACGGTCGCTTCCCGCTCTCTTTTTCTTGACCACTTTCACTCATTCTCATGCCATTGCTGTGTACACAGATGGCTCTAAGTCTTCTGACGGCGAAGGATTCGCAGCAGTTTCCGGACAGCGTCGTACGAGGGCATTTACTATCTTCGGCTAGTATTTTTACTGCTGAATTGTATGCCATCCTTGCAGCACTTATGCGTATTGCATCTATGCCTGTGTCATTTGTGGTCGTCTCAGACTCCCTTAGTGCTTTACAGGCTATACAGAAATTTGATACACCTCACCCCTTAGTCCTCTGTATCCAACTTTGGCTATGCCGCATCTTTACCAAGCAAAGGTATTTTTTTTTTGTCGAGTCCCTGGTCATGTTGACGTACAGGGCAATGAACAGGCAGACACTGCTGCACGGTCAGCAGTACATGACCTACCAGTTTCATATAGAGGTATTCCATTTACGGACTATTTTGCTGCAATATCTTCCCACCTTCACACCCGTTGGTAACAACGTTGGTCTACTATGCTCGGCAACAAACTTCAATCTATTAAACCGAGTATAGGTTACTGGCCGTCTTCTTATCACCAGTGTCAAGGCTGGGAGACTACTCTCTCCCGTCATCGCATTGGCAATACTCGTCTTACTCATGAATATCTCGTGGAGAGGCGCCCTGCTCCTCTCTGAGAATTGCCAAGCTCCATTATCAGTCAGCCACATTCTGTTGGACTGCCCACTTTATCAACGAGCACAGAATTTACCTCCATCGTCGTCTTCGCTCCGCTGCTCTCTTTACCTTCCCTTCTCGCTGATGGACCCACCTTTCATCCGGACTCTCATTGACTTTTTGACAACAACTGACTTTGACAACTGACTTACTTCACAAATTCTGATACCTTCAGCCCTTTCTACTTCAATCTCTTGCTACCCTCTACCCCCGTACTATCCCCTGCCCCGCTGTTTTCTGTAACCTACTGATCATCCCTCCTCCCTTCAGCCATCCAATACCCTCGCTTCCTTCCCTACCCTGCAGCGCTGTATAGCCCTTGTGGCTTAGCGCTTCTTTTTTATAATAATACAATAATTAAGCAGTCTGCATAATAGTAAATCTTCTGGTAAAGAACAATGCTTTCGGTGTCTACCTCCCACCTAACTGCACATCATTAATTCAACCCAAGGACAATGGCATACTACGTTCTTTTAAGTCTAGGTATCGTACCCATTTTATGAGGCGCCTACCGAGTGCAGTTAACTCTGGCAGACCAGTACGTGAGTGTCTTAAGGAATTTAATGTGAGAGATATGGTTTACTGTGTTGCTAATGCTTGGAATTCTGTAGAGGCATCCACACTGAAAAATGGATGGCATAAATTGTGGCTAGGGTTAATGTTCGAGACTGCACCTGGAGAAGACGATGAAAATGACTTTACAGGATTTAGGGCTTCAAAGGAAACAGATTATACATAGTCTGCTTTCTTTTGCCAGTGATCTGACTAATCCTGCTGCGAAGGATCTTGCATCGAGGATGGATGAAGATAATGTTGGGGAATGGATGAATGTAGATGAAGATGCAGCTACTGTACGTCATTATACTGACTCAAATTGTGCAGATGGTTGTAAATCCAGAGCAGCAAGCCAGTGGAGGAGAAAGCAGTGATGAAAATGAGGAAGCTATAGCAGAAAGGGTCTCAATTGATAGGTTAATTCAGTTGGCAGGTGAACTGCTCAAAGGTCTAGAGCAGTGGTTCCCAAACTGGGGGTAATTTAACAATTTTTGGGGGGTAATGGAGGGGTGACAGAAAAGTTATGAATTCTGAAAATCAAGAAAACAATGCGGTACCCGGTATGAGGAGTATTGTTAACTTTGTCTTAGTATATAAAGTTGTAAAGTAAACCTATTATAAGTAAGTAATAAAGTTAAACCAAATAACAAACATCAAAAACTAATATACAGTATTAGAAAAGAAGAAATATATAGCTAAGTGTGTGGAAACCCAAAAGTATTTTGACAAGTATGCTTCAGGACAAAAGTCACTCAGTAGCCCAGATCGACCTGTCCAGTATGCGTCACTCACTTCCTGAGGCTGCCTCTATTTCACACTCAGTTTATCTGCGAGCATCAGCCGAGGCAGACATAAGCTGGTATGTATGTGTACTGCCCTGTGCAGTATATAGTTAGTATTTACCCACTGTTACTGTGAATTTGTAGCTATTATTAATTTCATATATAATGTATGTGTGGTTCTTACGTTTTCAATGGTTTTGCTAGGATTAGCAGAGTATGCGAGGCTGTATACGTTCACTGTAGTCTCGCGCTACACGGTGCTCTTGTGTTGACAAGCATGATACTTGCAGCCTGACAATTTTGAATGTATGCGTGTGTGCTTACATCAGTGAACTTGTGTTAGCTGCCATGCGAGAAATTATGTACCTTGCGTTTTGCAGTGTATGCATGGATATTCTTCTTTTTCTGCAGATTGAACAAGAAAATGTCCAAAAAGCGCACCTACACTGACGCCTTTCTTCGCCATGGCTTTGTGAATTTAACTTCTGGTGGAGAGGATCGGCCACAATGTGTGGCATGTCACAAAGTGTTGACAAATGAAAGCCTCAAGCCATCAAAACTCTCAGCTCACCTCCAGAAGTGCCATCCAAATCTTCAAAATAAGCATCAGGCTTATTTTCAGCGCCAGGCTGTAGAACTGAAGAATATCCAGTTCGGCTCGTCTGGAATTCAAGCCCAAAAGCTTCAAGCTGCGGTCGAAGCATCCTACTGTGTTGCATATAAAATTGCCGAACAACAGAAATGCCACACCACTGCAGAGAATCTGATTATGCCTTGTGCATACGAGATGGTAAGCAAGGTATGTGGGGAGGATCAAGCGAAGAAACTGAGTGTCATATCTCTATCAAACAACACCATCCGCCGACGAGTCGATGACATGGCATCAGATATCCTGTCCCAAGTTATAACAGAGATCAAGGAAAGCTCATATGGCAAATTCTCCTTGCAATTTGATGAATCGTGTGACGTAGCCAGTTGTGCTGTTCTCCTTGGGTTCGTCCGTTACATCCACCAGGACAACATCATTATTATTATAATCAAGGGGGAAGCACTAAACCCGTAGGATTATACAGCGCCTATGGGGGGATGGAAGGCATTCAGGCTTAATTCAGGGAACTGGAGCACAGATCCAATTCCCTAGATCAAGAGCCCCTCACCAGCGTCAAGGAGCCTTCCTTGAGGGGAGGACAAGATCAAAGAAGAGTTCCTATTATGCGAGGATCTGCTGACAACCACAAAGGAAGATGTCTTCAATATCAACAGTTTCTTTACCAAGAATGGATTGGATTGGAACAGCATTCAACAGGTAGGAAACGATGTTTATATAAAGTCTAAATTAGTATAAATACAATGAATTACACGGCATATAGTCATATACAGTTTTATTTATTGTACAAGTAACTGTAGTGTAGCTAATATTTTGTACATGATTCACACAAAAAATATCGTGCCTGTCGTACTGAAATACTCAAGTACCGAAATAATTAATTAAAACCATATAATTATAACGCAAAAGATAAGTAACAATGATTAACTGACGCAGTCTATAATAATTTTACTTTTTATTCCAGGTCTCCGTCGATGGAGCACCGTCGATGATGGGTGGTCATCGTGGATTACGGGGCCTCATACAAGCTATCAATCCAGAAATTTCTGTAGATCACTGCATCATTCATCGGTACTCTTGGATCGAAAAGCCTGCCTGGTAATCTGAAGTTAGTGTTTGAAGATGTGTTGAAAATCGTCAACTTCATCAAGTCCAGAGATGTGAATTCGCGCATATTCAAGGAGCTGTGCAAGGAAATGGGAGAGCAGTATGAAGTTCTGCTCTACCACACCGATGTTCGCTGGTTGTCACGAGGCAAGGTTGTACGTCGAGTCATTGAGCTCCGAAAAGCTGTTCAGGAATTCCTGGAACAAAAAGGATCTCCTTTTGCTACCAAGTTCACCGATAAGGAGTGGCTTGCTCGACTTTGTTACTTGGCTGACATATTTGCGAAGCTGAACAGTGGTAATCTGCAACTCCAGGGCCGAAACACGACTGTCATTGATGCCCATCACACTGACTGCATTTCTGGGGAAACAGACTCTGGATTCGGCGCTTGGAGAAAGGAGTGATCGCCCAGTTTCCCACCCTAGACCAGTTTGTTGAGGAGAATAGTCATGATACTGGATCACTTCTACAGACCAACAAAGAAATGAGCGACCATTTGAAGGGGCTTGAAACAAGCATGCATCACTACTTTCCAGAGAGTGACCAAGAAACAGCCACTCTTCAGTGTATCATTCATCCCTTCTCTGTACCTGATGATGCCATTCATGATGATGATTTCCCTGCAAAGGAGGAGTGGATCACAATGCGAGCCAATGAAGCCTTGAAAATCGAATTCCAAAACCAAAATGCAGATTCCTTTTGGATTTCACGACTACCTGACTCGCCAACTCTGTCCAAGAGAGCCTTGAAGTTGTTGGTATCATTCTCAAAAACGTATCTGTGCGAGAAGGGCTTCTCAACTGTGCTGGGTATGAAAACAAAAAAAAGAGGACTCGCTTGAATGTTGCAAACGATGCCACTCTGGCACTTTCAGCCACGAAGCCAAGAATTCCTAAACTAGCTTCAAGTATGCAACTCCATCCATCCCACTGATGTTCTTGACATCTTTGGTAATAGTCATTAGAGATGCACAATGTTCAAATACAATAAATAAAAGAAAATATCTCAAGTGTTTTAATTTAGCCATATATATCAATAATAACAACATTTTGTGAAAGGGGTAACATGCTTTATGTGGCATGTTAAATTGGGTAACAAGCTGAAAAAGTTTGGGAACCACTGGTCAAGAGCAACGAAGTTTTATAAGTGAACAAGAAATAACGAATGTTGACATGCTGCAGGATAAACTAGTCAAAGAAATGCCAAAATATATGAAACAACTCAGCTTGAAAGATATGTTCAAAAAAATAGCTGAAAAGCATGCAACAGAAGAGTCACCACTTGAAAATCTAGTGCCTTCAATATCTGCTCAACCTGATGTGCTACCACTGTCATCAGTTCCTGATATCTCAGTCACCTTCACAGATGATAATGGCAATCCTGACAGCCCTTCACCTCAAGACATGTAAATGTATTTAGCTGTAGATTTCAGTTAGTTATTCACTTTGTAAGCAGCAGTGGTGAACTTTCTTGAGTAAGTAAAGTTAGTTAACTTTATTAAGTGTATTCTAACCTAACCACACTGAATCCGCTCAGTCTCGTCCAGGAAATATGCTTTATTATTACGCTAATATCAACACTACAGCTTATTGCCTATCACAATTGATCTAATATGACATAATAAACAATATAAATAACATAAAACATGTTAAATACTCCAGAATGAATAATATTTGGCATAATACTGAGCAGTTCAACGGAGGTATGAAGAGGATACGAGATACAAGTACCATTCTCCTATTCCTGTCTTGGTGGCTTATATAAAAGAAAACTGAGTATAGCACAGGGCTAACTGATACACACTCGTACTGCACCATAAAACAAACAAAAAAAGCTGTTTTCTCTATATAGATTATCACACGTAGCAGCATATGTGTAGAGAACCTAGGGTAACCCAAAAAAGTCAGACAACGTGGCTTATTTCTAGTACCTGCTTTGGGTTAGCCATATATGATTTTTGGTAAATATTCGATTCCCAGCCAGGGTAGAAACATTAGGAGTGTTTACAAACATTAGGAGTGTTTACAATCACAGTGAAGATAAGGGCAGTGAAGACCATCATGATAGTCAAATTGATGAGTGTAATGTATTGATAGATACTGAGTGTGGAGATGACCCGGTTGTTGATAATGGTGTATGTATCATTGGTCCTAATGATGAGGGAAGTGGTACATGTGATGATAGTGATGAGTGTAATAAAAGTAGAGAGGTGAGTGCGAGGAATAGTGTCACCTTCCTTACATTCACAGACAAAGAGCGCCATGCCCTCTCTAAACAAAGGCTCCCAAGAGGTCTCCATAATGGAAGTGCACTTAAGAGACTCATGGATTCAAGATTCAAAGATTCAAAGTTTATTCTCTATAAGGATTACAATGCTGAGTTTACAGAAATTTGGTTATTGTTTGGTTTACATGTAGTAAAATTGTGATTACAGTGTACCACTAGAACGCTTAGCATGGCTAGGCATTTCGGGCATACTTAGTTTTATTCTTAATTGTAAAATATTACAAATTATGAGGTAAGTTGGTATTATGGCTAAGTGACTAAAGTGATAATACTGATGATATTGACATTGATTATGTCTGTTATTTAGTAAGTTTTTTTCCATTTTGCTGAGAAATTGAATTCTATCCCTGGACTTTTATAATGGAACCAAACTCTTATAAACTATACATTTTAAGTTTGAATATTGCGTCACTTAGAAAAAAGATTTTCTGACCATCATAAAGTAACCACTGAATCCATTGATATTGTGTGTCTACAAGAGTGCAGAGTCCCTGAAAAATCCCAACCCCCTAAATTGCCATCATTTGTTGCATATAACCTCAAATTACTAATTCTTGTGTTCTAAACATATAGCTATAAGCTATGCTGATGATATCATGATCCATACAACAGGGCATAAGATGAATACCATTCTTAATGAAGTTAAAGCAATTTGTAATCGACTAGGCCTCATAATATCTTCCTCTAAAACTAAGATATTAACAAGAAAACGACATCCCCCACCCATCTATTTGCAGGGTGAAATCATTAGCTACGTTAAAACTTAGATATCTTGGTGTAGATGTACCCTTTAACAAATCCACTATACCACAACTAAACAAGAAATGCACATTCCCTGCTCAGACGCTGTGCTGAGCGGTCGTCAGCTGTCTCTCCTCAGTCCCGACACCTGGTGGAGGAGCTTTGAGACGACAACAACAATGGCGACGGGTTATCGAAGAAGAGTTAATACTGTGTGTATTGACCTTATAAAGGGCACGATCCCCAGCTCATCGATTAATGTGTTGGTGCCGATGATCATCTGCGATGTATATGGCATCCAGCGTGAATCCCTGTGTGGCGTTGCCTTAAATGGACTATCACGGATATTCGTCAAGTTTTGCGATACCAAGACCTACGAGCAGATTGTCAACCAGTATCAGGATGTTAGCAAGCAAGTAACCCCAGCAGTCACAGTTAAGTTGCACGACGTTTCACATTACTATACATGGGTACGTGTGCGAAACGTGCCTTTTGAGGCTAACGAAGTTGACATACGTGACGCCTTCAAATACTATGGGACGATCCACCAGGTTACTATGTGTCGGTGGTCTGATGGCCGCTTTGCTGGTTTACAGGAAGGGTCGTTTACGTTAAAAATGTCCCTGCGCCAACCAATACCTTCGTACATAAACCTAGAGGAGTTCCGTACCCAGGTGTACGTTACGTATCCTGGTCAGAGACGAACTTGTCGCCTTTGCGGAGCATTGGACCACATTGCTGCACAATGCGTTAAGCGCCAGCCGCCCTCAGGAAGTGGTCATCGTCCGGATGGTGAGGCTCCTCGACGGAATTTGGCAGATGAAGTAATCGAGGACTTACCGCGCCTGAAATCGTGGAGTGATGAGGTGGATCGGGCCATGCCCGTGGAGTCATCCTGCGTGACTCTACCTGGTACGGTCAACCACGATGTGGTAGAATATGGTGGACGTGAGAGCCCTCAAGCAAGAGAGGATGCTGACATGGACGCTAACATTGTATCGACATTGAGCGACCTTTTAGCTTCGCAGGAGTATGATTCTGTGCCGTGTGTGCCTGCGTTGGAGTGTTCAGATGAGGAGAGACCACAGTTAAAGGACGTCGATCAGTTAATTAACGTGAGTGAGGTAGAAGGTCCGAGAGTTCATACTGTTGCGGTAGAAGTTCACAAGGAGAACATTACAGGTCCTGATAAAGTTGAGGATGCTGTTTCTAGGAAGCGTGCGGCTACCCCGCCCGACTCCGACGATGTCTTGACCCCTGGACAGCGCTCAGGGAAGAAGACGTGGTCGGAAGTCACGGGTGGGGCGTCGCGTGGTTCCAGGACAGCGAGTAATATAACAGAGAATGTACAAGGTAAAGGTGGCGCCTTAGGCGTTAGTCAACGTAAAGGGAAAAAGGGTGTGGTGGTCCCTCGAGGAAAGCCACCGTTAGCAAAGTTAGGTGTATAACCATAAATGTTAATAGTATGAAAAACAACAGAAGGCAAGTGCAGGTTCATGAGTGGTTGCATCGCTTTGCAGTAGATGTATGTTTCGTGCAAGAACATAACCATAAAGTTGGAAGTTCGTTTGCGATAGATGGTTATGATGTTTATATGGCTCACTCGAGTCGTTTGAAAGGTGGTGTGGCTGTGTTAATAAAAGCGACCAGCCCGTTCGTGATGAATCATTGGGAGGAAGGGGGAGGGGGTCGTGTGGTACGCGTCATAGGTGAGTGGGGTACTCAACGGGTTGGTTTTGTAGGAGTATATGGGCCAGCTGAACATGATGTTAATATTAAAAATACTTTTGTCAACGACGTTCTTGTGTACTATTTGAGATCTCTGCCTGATATAACAGTAGTTGGTGGCGACTGGAACTGTGTGGTGCGCCGTAAAGACGTAGAACCGAGGGGAGCGGGTTATTGTTCGATTATTTTGGGTGATTTGTTGTCTGGGCTGGGGTTGGTGGATGTAAGTGGAAGCAGTGACTTAGGGATTGAGCACACTTTCGTGCGTAAGGACTATGCTGCGCGCTTAGACAGGGTATATGTGTCTCGGCGCGTAGTTGTAACCAAAGTGCGTGTGTTAGATGTGTATTTCTCCGACCATCGCGGTGTTCTCGTAGAGCTCGACTGGAGAGGTCTCCCGACTCGTTTTAAAGGATATTGGAAGTTAAATACTCGTTTACTTCAAAGTGATGAAGATAAGACACTCTTCACGCACTTATGGACGTCTATGGGAGTAGACTCCTTGGAAGGTAGTGATTTAGTGCGACAATGGGACGAGGTTATGAAGCCTCGCATTAAGGATTTTTATGTACATCGGGGTAAGGAGGCCTCTCGATTGGAGTATGGATTTTTGAGGTACCTGGAGGGTTCTTTACAGCACTGTTATGCGCAAGGGGAGGTATCTGGAATTTACCCTGTGGACGAGATTAACAATCTAAAGGAACACATCCAGACGCTGAAAAATACGGTTTTTGATGGGGCGCGTATTTCGAGTGGAGTCGAGGAGGCTGTGTGGGGTGATAAGCCGTCCGCTTGTGTCTTACGTAGTCAGACACAAAGGAGGAAGGCGACTGAAATCGTGAGTTTAGTGGTGCAGGATGGCGTAGAAGGGTATAGTGAGGGTCAGGTTGTAACAACAACTGAAGGAATAAGCTATTATGTTGATAAATGGTTTAATATCAAAATGCTAAATAAAGAAGTAAGCGTGGATGCAATACGGGAATTGGGGCAGAATGTACGATGTGAGTTGAATGATAATGATCGCTTTCTCATGGGTGGGCCTATAACTGAAGCTGAGGTGTGGGAGGCTTTGCAGGGAATGTGCAAGGGTAAGGCGCCAGGTATTGATGGCATTCCATGTGAATTTTATATTCAACATTGGGAGGTCATACGGACTTTTCTGGTACGTTTACTCAATGCGATGAAGGAAGGGGGTCGTTTAGGTATGTCTCAGAGTACGGCGGTTTTGGTGTTAGTTAAAAAATGTGACATACCCGTATCACTTAAGGATTACCGACCAATATCACTAATGTGTAGCGATTATAAATTATATGCAAAAATTTTAATGAATAGGATTAAGAAAGTGTTTGACAAGGTAATACATAAGGGTCAGTTTGGCGTGCCAGGTAGGACAATGTATGATGGTCATGGGAATATCAGGGAGTTTGTCGAGGAATGCGGAACGAGGGGCGGGGGTGGTGTTTTGGCTTTAGACTGGCAAGCTGCTTTTGATAGTGTAGAAAGGGATGTGCTGTGGAAGTTTATGAGATGGCAGGGTTTTGGTAATGAGATCATCATGTGGGCTCGCTCTTTGTATAATGGTGCTGGGTTTAGAGTACAAATTAATGGGAAGTTAGGAGACTTAGTCAAATTGAATAGAGGCATTCGACAGGGATGCCCTATGTCTCAAATGCTCTTTGCTTGCATGCAGGACCCTTTTTATTGGACAGTTTGTGGGCGGGGTGTAGATTCGTCGTGGGGTTCGGGTAGTGATCGACCTGCAATAGTAGGTTATGTAGATGATACAACTGTCCTAGTACGTACGAGGGAGCAGTTGAGTTGTGTAGGAAGATTTGTAGATATATTTGGTAGAGCAACAGGAATGCGAGTTAACAAAGAAAAATCAAAGATTATGAAGTTGGGAGATTGGGCGAGGGAGGAGGTAGGTATAGAGACGTGGACGGTGGTTGACTGTGTTACTATATGTGGTATACAGTATATGAGAGAGGTTGATGAGACGAGGGCATGTAATTCGGGGAGGGTGGTAAATAATGTTTTGAGGCGTTTAAATAGTCTAAGGCCACGACATTTAACTCTACACCAGCGAGCGATAGTAATTAATGTTCTTCTTTATAGTAAAGTTTGGCACGTTGCTGCGCTGTATCCACTAATAAAGGGGGATATCAAACATCTTTTAAATAGAGTTTATAGATTTCTGTGGGGTTCAGGGTGCGACTGGCTCACAAGAGCGGTGGTAGAGACACCAATGCGTCAAGGAGGGTTAGGTCTTGTTCCTTTAAGAGACCGAGTCATTGCTTGTTATGTGAAACGTCGTTTTCTCCGATTGGGTGGAAGGCATGGTGGTTTAACAGAAATGTATCGTGACCTGCGCAGGTGGTGGACACGGGCAGACGTAATCAAGTGCGATACGATGCTACGTGTGTTACTGTGCATGCGAGACGTGCGGAGCGTTAAATTGAGTACTTTGGAAAGAGTGGGTATGGTGAAAGTTGAGGTGAGAGTTGAAGGAATGTTCCCCATGTACGCGTGGTGTGATATATGGAAGCGGGTTCATCAGTTACATCTCCTTCCTCGAGTACGCGAAGTGGTTTTTAAATTTTTGCACGGGATTCTGCCGTCCAAGGTGGTGTTGTCTAATCGGCGTGTAGAGGTTGACCGGAGTTGTTCAGCGTGCGGGGAGGACGAATCAGCGTTTCACGTTGTGTATTTCTGTGAAAATTTAGGTATAGTACGTGCGTGGTTAAGCAGAGTTTTACGAATGGTAGGGGGGGGAGGTTTGTCTGTAATTAGGGCGTTGAGTTTTGATGTGGGTGGGGTTGACATCTGTGTACAACGTGCTGTGTCGTATGTCGTAGCCGATTATATTTATGTGTCATGGGCTATGAGACATGTTGAAGGTAATAGCAGAATCCGGGTTTTAGCGGGAACAATTCTTAGAACTAAGTGTCGAAATCAGTTAGTATATGAGGGGAGATGGGAGAAAGATTTCCCGTCTGCATACAGAGCATTAGAGTTAAAGGATTTGAGATAATTTGTGTTTGTTCAGTGGGTAATCTTACGGGCTGGTCAGCTGCGTTTAATTGTGTGTAAATGTCGTGTGTTTGTGAATGTTGTATGTATGTCTCCAATGTTGTATGTAAGTCTCCAGTGTGATGATGTCATTAATAAAAATGTAAAATTTTGTATGTGCAGAACGTTAAGAGTTTTGCCCTTTTTATTCTTGTATACCAATCATTGGTATTTGTATAGATGTGTTTTCCTATTGCATGTAATATCTGATATTGCATGTAATTGATTACATTATTTGTTGAGATGTAATATAACACATCGTATTTGTTATATTTGGATGTTTTCGTCGTCGATTCATTAATACCTATGTCTATGTTGGTGTGTATGAGTGTGCTTGTGTGTGTGTGTTATTGTGTGTGTTGGTTTTATAACACTTTATTATACAGTCTATATACTTACCCATGTGTGCTTGCCATTTGTATATACAACATGAAGTGTAAATATATGACATATTACTGCATATTGCAATTTTTTGTTATTGATGTCAAGCCTAACATTGTATAATCTTGTATTTAGCAAAAGTGTTGAAGGATGAACTGTACAGGTGATGAGGGATTTTTTTATGTAAAACTTGCAGTGTGTTTAGACAATGAAGAATTTATGTTGTCTGTTGAAGATCTGATACTGTATACTTTTATTTATTTAATGTATTGTATGTTTTAAATAAAATATAAAAAAAAAAGAAAACGTGCAATTACATCAAGTTTTATAACCTGTATGAACTGTATCACTAGGCAACAAGAGCATTGCACCCCTCCGTGGAAGATATGTTCATTTAATATCACATGCCTGCAAGTCCCTCCCAAGAAGCTCATTGCTAGTAATCCCTTCCTTAAATCTCTTGTTAGAGCAACTGCTCAAGAAATTTCTCACCTAGCTGGTAGTAACAAGTTATCACAAGTTATATACACTGATGGATCTAAACAGGAGTCTTCTGGCAGGGCTGCATCTGCTCTTGTTGCCACCTCCCTTGTTAAAAACGATAATAAATTTGTTGAGTTAGGCATAAGAATTAACAACTGGGCGTCTACACTGCAAACTGAATTGTTTGCAATCCTAATGGCGCTAAAGCTAACCTATGACACTGAGCTTGACTATCATCATTACCGATTCGATGTCATCATTGAAGGCTCTTGACTCATATAATGACTCCAACAACATGCTCATTGGAGAAGCCAGGTATAGATACTCAAAAATTAGGGACAAAGGAATTAATGTACAATTGCTATGGATCCCATCACACATTGGATTACTCCTTCATGATAAAGTTGATATGTTAGCCAAGAAGAGTACCCAGAAGGAGAATGTAGAATATAACTTTGGTATAACTGTCTAGCATTAGGAATAATATTAGGAGAGGATGGCTTCTTCGCTGGATTAAAGGTTACCTGTCCAACAAAGTCTTCTGTGTTGTTCCAGGGACACAGAAGTGTAACAAGATTTTGAATTAGGACCCCCACAGGGAGGTGTGCTTAGTCCCACCCTTTCCAGCATTTTGATTAATGCCTTACTTAATGCCATGCCTAGCCAGCCCCATCATTATATGGTTAGTTTTGCTGATGACAATGATTCACACCACAGGATTCTCCAACACCCAAAACATTCTTAATCATGTACTAGCCTCGTGTCAGGACCTGGGGTTAATAATCTCAGGGGATAAAACATGTACTAGCCTCGTGTCAGGACCTGGGGTTAATAATCTCAGAGGATAAAACAAAGATACTCAACAGGCGTCCTCCTCGGCAGAGAGGCACAGTTCGTCAGATCCAGTTGCATGATGGGTCTCTTCTAGAATATGTAAGCAGATACAGGTATCTAGGCTTTGAGGTTCCACTACTTGGACCTGTTGTAACGAGACTTTGTCGCCAATACAAAGAAAGGCTGAGAGCACTTAGTTGTGGCAGGTTTTCATCCCAGGTATGGTGCTAATGTTAAAATTGTGAAAATGATGCATCTTGCTTATATTAGATCACTGGTTGATTATGCGGCGCCACTACTTGCACTCGTGTGACTGGAAGCTTGGAGGGCTGGAAAAACTGCAAAACGAAGCAATGAGGATCATCCTAGGATGCCCTCGTGCTGCCAAAATCTTAAATATGCGGAAAGAACTTAATATTCCAAGCATTAGAAATCGTGTTACTGAAAGAAATATCCTTATTGGGGTCAATATGCTTAGGCTAGCCCATTCAAACCCCTGCACAGAAGCCCTCCAAACTTTCCTCAGCACTGGTGAACATCCTTCCAGATGGATCGAAAAAACTGGAACCGACCTCCGCATGAACCAGCTACATGATCTATATCAAGTTAGACAACAGACACATTTCCCTGCTCCATGGGATATTACCCCATTCTAAACTACCATTCCTCCATTTCCCCCCAAAACTCTTCTTAAATCACAACCAAAGCTTCGTCTTGAAGCCAAACATGATGCCTTAAGCTGTATTTGATAACTTAGTCAAACAGAACACTCTTTCACAAATTATTTACGTTGATGGTTCTGTTCACCAGTCCACTGGTGCAGCTGGTAGTGCTGCTGTCATACAGAGTGATGGCTCTCAAAGAAATTGGAGCACGCATCAATAACTGGGCCTCTACCCTTCAAACAGAACTGTTTGCCATACTCCTTGCGCTCAAATGCGTCCATGTATCTAAGGTTGACACTCTAATTGTAACTGATTCTCTGTCATCCATAAATGCTCTCAACTCATTAAGTATAAATTGTGGCATGCTTGTGTCAGAAGCCAGACATAGGTATGGTAAGATTGTGGACAGCGGAGTCAGAGTGCACATGCTGTGGATTCCATCTCACATTGGTCTTCAGATGCATGATAGAACTGATAAATTGGCTAAGCTGTATGCTTTCAAAGAGGGGGTAGATTACAATCTTGGGTTGTCAGTTAGCAGTTTGAGAATACGAAAAGAACTTCAAATGAACTTTATTGACTTAAGACTTAGATGGACTGACTTGTCAATCTCCCTATCATCATTCCACCATGCAGGAGGAGCCACATGTCTATGGTGCATCCAACAAGATAAGCAGATTCTTGGATGTCACTACTGCCCGGCTCCGGCTGCGTTACAAGTATCTATGGCAGGTTAAATCACCACCACCAGATGTAGACCAAACGAAATGCTCAAGAAATGGCAAAGTATTTTATCCACAGTGGTATATTGCAGACCATTCTGGAGAAATACCCTGACTTTGCTAGCTGTAAATAATGCATTACAATGTGTATGTGTGTGGGCGGGGTGTGTGTGTGTGTGTGTGTGTGTGTGTACTCACCTAGTTGAGGTTGCGGGGGTCGAGTTCGAGCTCCTGGCCCCGCCTCTTCACTGATCGCTACTAGGTCACTCTCCCTGAACCGTGAGCTTTATCATACCTCTGCTTAAAGCTATGTATGGATCCTGCCTCCACTACATCGCTTCCCAAACTATTCCACTTACTGACTACTCTGTGGCTGAAGAAATACTTCCTAACATCCCTGTGATTCATCTGTCTCTTCAACTTCCAACTGTGTCCCCTTGTTACTGTGTCCAATCTCTGGAACATCCTGTCTTTGTCCACCTTGTCAATTCCTCTCAGTATTTTGTATGTCGTTATCATGTCCCCCCCTATCTCTCCTGTCCTCCAGTGTCGTCAGGTTGATTTCCCTTAACCTCTCCTCGTAGGACATACCTCTTAGCTCTGGGACTAGTCTTGTTGCAAACCTTTGCACTTTCTCTAGTTTCTTTACGTGCTTGGCTAGGTGTGGGTTCCAAACTGGTGCCGCATACTCCAATATGGGCCTAACGTACACGGTGTACAGGGTCCTGAACGATTCCTTATTAAGATGTCGGAATGCTGGTCCGAGGTTTGCTAGGCGCCCATATGCTGCAGCAGTTATTTGATTGATGTGCGCTTCAGGAGATGTGCCTGGTGTTATACTCACCCCAAGATCTTTTTCCTTGAGTGAGGTTTGTAGTCTCTGGCCCCCTAGACTGTACTCCGTCTGCGGTCTTCTTTGCCCTTCCCCAATCTTCATGACTTTGCACTTGGTGGGATTGAACTCCAGGAGCCAATTGCTGGACCAGGTCTGCAGCCTGTCCAGATTCCTTTGTAGTTCTGCCTGGTCTTCGATCGAGTGAATTCTTCTCATCAACTTCACGTCATCTGCAAACAGGGACACCTCAGAGTCTATTCCTTCCGTCATGTCGTGTGTGTGGGGGGGGGGAGGTGGGGGGGGGGAGGTGGGGGGGAGAGGTGTGTGGGGGGAGGTGTGTGGGGGGAGGTGTGTGGGGGAGGTGTGTGGGGGGAGGTGTGTGGGGGGAGGTGTGTGGGGGGGGTGTTCGGGTGTGTGTGTGTGTGTGTATGCACCTATTTGTACTCGCCTATTTGTGGTTGCAGGGGTCGAGTCCTAGCTCCTGGCCCCGCCTCTTCACCGGTTGCTACTAGGCCCTCTCTCTCCCCGCTCCATGAGCTTTATCAAACCTCGTCTTAAAACTGTGTATGGTTCCTGCCTCCACTACGTTATTTTCTAGGCTATTCCACTGCCTTACAACTCTATGACGTAAGAAATACTTCCTACTATCTCTCTGACTCATTTGTGTCTTCAACTTCCAATTGTGGCCTCTTGTTTCTGTGTCCCCTCCCTGGAACATCCTGTCCTTGTCCACCTTGTCTATTCCACGCAGTATTTTATATGTCGTTATCATGTCTCCCCTGACCCTCCTGTCCTCCAGTGTCGTCAGGCCGATTTCCCCTAATCTTTCTTCATAGGACATTCCCCTTAGCTCTGGAACTAACCTTGTTGCAAACCTTTGTACTTTCTCTAGTTTCTTGACGTGCTTTATCAAGTGCGGGTTCCAAACAGGTGCTGCATACTCCAGTATGGGCCTGACATACACGGTGTACAGTGTCTTGAATGATTCCTTACTAAGGTATCGGAATGCTGTTCTCAGTGTGCATATGTCCGTGCGTGCGCCCTAGTGTGTGTGTGTGTGTGTGTGTGTGTGTGTGTGTGTGTGTGTGTGTGTGTGTGTGTGTGTGTGTGTGTGTGTGTGTGTGTGTGTGCGTGTGCGCGCGCGCTCTAGTGTGGATGTATGATCCACTTGTATTTATAACTCATTACAATTGTGACCAGGTGTGGACGTATCAGTGGTTCATTACTTTTTGATTTGTTCATGACTAACCATGTATGGGAGTGAGGCTGATTCATTACCTTTGTAACGTGCCATGATTGTGACCACATTTACCTGGAGTTCATTACCTTTGTAACTAGTTCAGCTATCATAACTCTGGAGTCCAGTCCCTGGACCCATTATGTACCTTTGTAATCTTTTGACTACCGCCCACAGGATGGGTATGGGGTGCATAATAAAGATATTAAACTAAGTAAAACTAACGGTGTGTGTGTGTGTGTGTGTGTGTGTGTGTGTGTGTGTGTGTGTGTGTATTATTATAATCAAGGGGGAAGCGCTAAACCCGGAGGATTATACAGCACCTGGGGGGGGGGATGTGTAAGGCATTCAGGCTTAATTCGGGGAACTGGAGCACAGATCCAATTCCCTAAATCAAGAGCCCCTCACCAACATCAAGGAACCTTCCTTGAGGGGATGTGTGTCTCAACAATCAATATTTGCACCAATAACTCATTACAGTTGTGACCGGGTGTGGAAGTGTGAATTGCTCATTACTCAATTTGTTCATGATTGTAGCCATGTATAAACGTAAGTAACAATTCTTACAGGATTCATTACCTTTGTAAATTGAGAGTTCATTACCTCTAACTTGCTCAGCTATCAAAACTTTGGAGTCCAGTCCATGGACCAATTATGTACCTCTGTAATCTTTTGACTACCGCCCACAGGATGGGTATGGGGGGGGCATAATAAACATATTAAGCTAAACTGTTTCTTTACACCTGTTGTCTATGTTTACCCATCAGTAAATAGGTACCTGGGTGTTAGCCGACTAGTGTGGGTGTTATCCTGGGATACTGACCTAATTTGCTTGAAATACTCTGCATAACAAGTGGCTTTCTATATAGTAGTATGTAAGCTATGTCTGTATCCCATGTACATGTATTATTATTATTTTTTTCTCAGTTGTTTGTTATCTTTTTGAAACTTGGGCAATGTATGATGGAAAGATACTTCTTAACGTACACCAAAAATGAAAAATCAGACCATAAATAGCGGAGTTCACTTCTCAGCCATTAGCGGCCGCTGAGCGGTATATTTTTATATGGTTTTTATCGTTATATTCTCGTTTTTTCGGTCTCATTTGGTAGAATGGAAGATATATTACAGAAATAGATATGATTTTGATTGCTTTCATGATGAAAAGTACCTTGAAATTGCGCTCACAGTAGCATAAAAGTTCTATTCTTTAGCGAAGCTCAAGAGTAAACAAATGACGTCACCGTCCAATACCTGTCCGCCTGCCAGTCCCAATACGCAGTCAAGAATGGATTGACATTTATACAATTATTACAATAATGCAGCAGTCTGCATAACAGTAAATCTTCTATTTTTTTGTGAATAAAGATTCCAAATGGTAAGCAAGAGTAATATAAGAGGGTGCTGTAGCCGTTACTAATGAACAGATAAAATGTTATTTTAGTGCCAGGAATGTCTGCATTGTTTATTCTGGACAATATTTTGAAATTGGCATCTGTGAAATTGGCCAAATTGCCAATTTCTGACCACTTTATTGGGTAGTTGAAATAGGTGAATGGGCGGTTTCTTTTACTCAGTCGACAGACTAGAATAAGTTTATTCAGGTATACACAAATACAGTTACATAGATTATCATACATAGCAGCGTATGTATAGAGAACCTAGGATAACCCAAAAAAGTCAAAGTGACTTATTTCCAGTACCTGGCCTGGGCTTGCCATTATTTTTGGTAAATAGTTTCTTTTTCTCAGTTTGTTGAGCTATCTCTTTGAAACTTGAGCAATGTATGATGGAAAGATGCTTCTTTACGTACACCAAAAATAAAAAAGACGGACGATAAATAAGGGAGTTCCCTTCTCAGCCATTAGCCGCCTCTTTGTGGTATATTTTCGTATGGTTTTTATGGTTGTATTCTCGTTTTTTGGTCTCATTTGATAGAATGGAAGATATATTACAGAAATAGATATGATTTTGATTGCTTTCATTATGAAAAATACCTTGAAATTGAGCTTAAAGTAGCGGCATTGTCCTCTTCGCTTCCGGGCTGAGTGGACGTGCTGCGCAGGCGCTCCCGATTCAGTTAATTTTCTGCGCAGTTTACCTGTTTAAGCAATCAAAATGGCGGACAGACATGGACGCAGGGTGAATACTGTCTGTGTGGAATTAGTACGTGGGGCCCTAAGCAGTTCTACCATGCAGGTGCTACTCCCTACGATTATTCGTGATGTGTATGGGATACCCAATGAAGAGCTTTATGGTGTGGCTGTTAACGGAGTTAAGAGGATTTTCATCAAATTTATAAATGCTGGATTTTACTCAAGCATAGTTGACAAGTACCACGAGAAGAGGATGGCCGTGAATGCAGCAGTGGAGGTATGTCTACATGATGTATCCAGCTATGTTACATACGTAAAAGTAAGGAATGTGCCCTTTGAAGCTACAAAGTATGATGTGGTTGCGGTATTCCGTCGTTATGGCAAGATTCATGCTGCGGAATTGGGAGTGTGGAAGGATGGGGCTTATGTGGGACTGCCCGAAGGATCCTTCAATCTGAAGATGACGTTACGGCAATCAATTCCTTCATATGTTTTACTGGAAGAGTTCCGAACGCAGGTATACGTATACTATGCAGGACAGAGGCGGACTTGTAGGCTGTGCGGATCATTTGATCATATGGCAGCCCAATGCCACAGGAAACCAGGACGGAGGGAACAAATGCCAACAACGGTGGATCAGCAGTTGGATCCTGTGGTACAGGAGACAGATGCGGCTGAAAGGCAGGCATCATACAGTTGGAGTGAGGAAGTGGATAAAGCAGAGGCGGAGACTGTCTCTTGTGCTACGTTACCTGTGGGGACGGGGCCTGAGCAGACTACTACTACTACTACTACGACGACGACGACGACGAACGATGACGGTGAGCCTGTAATGCAACAGGATGGAATGTTAGATGAGGTTTTGAATAACTTCCTGAGTGAGGTGGAGGGGAGTCTGGATGATGAGCAGCATGGACGCTCATTGGAGGAGGCTACAGTCTCATCGGGACGTGGGAAGACCGTGTGCAATGAGGGGGAAGAAGCACACGGTAGTGGCTGAGGTGCACAGAGCGTGCATGGAAGAGGAGGTTACATGTGGAGACGGAGGTTCACGAAAGAGAACAGCTGGGACGTCTGATATGGATGACGTTTTAACGCCAGGGCAGAGACCTGGGAAGAAGGCTTGGAAACCCAGGTTGGATCTCCCGGAGAGTGGGTGTAGCGGTGCTGAAGTACTGAAAGGTTCAAAGGTTAAGGGGGGGGGACTGGACAGGCAAGGTGACAAACGGGGCTCTAGTCAGCAGCCAGGTCAGGCGGGTGCCATTCCAAGGCGGCGGGGAAAGCCGCCTCTACTGTCATAATTCAAGGTTGTAACGATCATGTTAATGGCCTGAGAGCCGAGGTTAAAAGAGTATGGGTGGAATGGTTTTTAAAGAGATTTAATGTAGATATATGTTTCATTCAGGAGCACAATTATAAGTTTGGTTGTGAGTTGTCTTTGAAAGGATATAAGTTGTATGTGAGTGGCTCTTTGAGGTTGAAAGGTGGGGTTGCTGTGGCTGTAAAGGAAACCAGTCCATTGCGTATTTTGGGGTGGGAGGAGGGAGGGTCGTGAGGGTGGAGGGGAGCAACGAGGGTTTGTTTTATAGGAGTGTGTATGCCGACAGATGGCAACGCACGAGTTAAGGAGAACTTTGTGAGAGAATTTTTGATGTACTATTTAAGGGGTTTACCTTTAGTCACTGAAATAGGGGGAGATTGGAATTGTGTTATTAGGGGGGGGATGTGGAACCAAGGGGGGCGGGGTGTATGTTGGGCTTGTTACGTAATGTGTTTGGAGACGTGGGGGTTTTGGATGTTGTGGGGAGGGGGAGGGGGGGTTGGCAGGTTGAGTATACGTTTGTCAGACGGGATTATGCTGCAAGATTAGATAGGATCTATGCAACGGAAGCTGTACGTGTGTTGGGAGTCAGGACTTTTGATGTGGGGTTTTCTGATCATAGGGCAGTTATAGCAGATCTTGATTGGGAAGGTATGGTTAGGATACAATCGGGTTTCTGGAAATTAAATGCAAGACTCGTGAGGAGTGAGGAGGTGAGTATGGCTTTTGGAGAATGGTGGCAAACTTTTTGGGATTCTAGAGAGGTAGAGTCGTGTGTCTTAGAATGGTGGGAAAGGCACGCTAAGCCGGGTATAGCAGGTTTCTATAAGAGGAAGGGAAGGGAAGGGAAGGGAAGGGAAGAGGCAGGGTGGAGGTATGGGTTGCAAAACTATTTTGAATATCAGCTAAATGGGTGTTATGAGGAAGGAGGGGGGGGCGGCAGTACGGACACATGGTGCAACTCAAGGACAGGTTGGCTGAGTTACATAATGGTAGATTTGATGCAGTACGTGTAAGGGCGGGAATGGAGGCTGTGCTGTGGGGTGATAAACCTTCGGGAAGTGTTTTGCGAGGTTTTAGGGTAAGGCAGAGGGATTCGACTATTTTAAACTTGGAGGTAAGTGAGGATATGGGTGGTTATCACAAGGGACAGGTACTGAATACTACAGAAGGCATGAGCAATTACGCTGATTTCTGGTTCCAAAAGAAGTGGGGGAAGGGGGAGGAGGGCGATGCTATTGAGGTGTGGGGGGGAGGGGTTTAGGGTCATGTGAAGAGGAGGGCATGGGGATGGGAGGCGAGATTAGCATGGGGGAAGTTGAGGAGGCTGTGTTCAATATGAGTACTGGCAAGGCGCCGGGTATAGATGGGATATCAAATGATTTTTATAAATTCAATGGGAGCACATTAAGTACTGTCCGGTGAGCGTCATGAATTGTATGCGACGGGAGGGACAGTTAGGACAGACTCAGCAAACGGGTGTAGTCGTATTAGTACGCAAAAAGCAAGAGGGAAGAGTATTGAGTGAGTACAGAGCTATTTCGCTAATGTGTGCCGACTACAAGATTTTCGCGAAGATATTGGGCAATAGGATGAAGAAGGTGTTAGGTGGGGTTATTCATAAGGGGCAGATGGGTATCCCGGGCAGAAGCATGAGAGATGGGCATGGCCGCATTAGGGATTTTTTGGAGGGTTGCAGCGGGGGAGGGCTTTTGGGCATTGATTGGGAAAATGCATACGACTGTGTAGATAGAAACTTTCTGAGGGCTAGTTTGTTGCATCTCTGTTTTGGCATGGGAGTGGTGAGGTGGGTTGATACAATGTATTCGTCTGCAATGGTGCGAGTACAAATTAATGGTAGGTTGGGAAGGCCTGCAGCATCCTTTTTATGGGCTCGTTGAGGGGAGGGGGGATTTTAAATGGGGAGAAGGATGGGTGTATAGATGTGGTGGGGTATGTGGATGATACCACTGTTCTGATGGCAGGAGTGGAGGGATTGCGTACGGTGGAAAGTGTGTTGGAGCTTTTCGGGAGGGCATCAGGCATGCGGGTGAACAGAGCAAAATCAAGTTTGGTGAAGGTGGGTGCCTGGGGGGGGGGCTTGGGGTTGGAGTTTGGGTGGGAAGTAGTGGATAGGCTAAAAATTTGTGGAGTTATATACATGGCAGATGCGCGGGAGGCTAGGCAGGTGAATTAGGAGGTGGTGGTGGAGAAGGCAGTAAAAAGGTTAAGGAGTTTACGGGCGGGGGACGTCACCTTACAACAGCGGGTGATAATTGTAAATTCATTAGTTTATAGTAAAGTATGGAGTATGGCTGTGGTGTATCCAATGAGGACTCCAGACATACACGAGATTCAGAGGAGGGCATTACGTTATGTTTGGGGTTTCGGGAGGGCATGGCTAAGCAAGGAGGTGGTGATGTCAAATACACGCAGTGGAGGAGTAGGTCTTTTAGCGTTGGGGCCGAGAGTAAAGGCTTTATATGTGAAACAAAGGTTCGTTAGGGCGGGGGGGAAAGTGATGAAGGATGTGCGGAGATGGTGGAGCGGAAAAGAATTAATTGAATGCGAGGATATGCTGAGGTTATTGTTATTGATTAGGGAGGTGGAAAAACTTAGGGTGGGACGTTTGGTGACGATGAGTAGAAGGCAGGAAATCATACAGGGGGTATCGGTTTATCCCTTGTATGATTGGGGGATGATATGGAATGACTTTCGAAAGCTTAAGTTAATGCCGAGAGTACGGGAGTTTGTATATAGGTTTATAATGGGGATATTAGCATCGAAAGCTGTTTTGTGTTCAGTGGGATTGGTGAGGGAACAGACCTGCGATCACTGTGGAGAACAGGAAACAGCTTTTCATGCGGTTTATTTCTGTGAAGAGTTGAGGGAGGTAAGGGTGTGGTTAGCGAAGGTTTTTAGGTTGATGGGTGGGGGTAGAGACCCTGCGAGCCTTAACATTAGAAGTACGCGGGGTCTCCAGAGAAGTGAAAAGGGCCATTATGTATGTAGTGGTGGATTTTCTGTATATTTCCTGGGGAATGAGGGACACGGGAGGAGGAAGAATTAGGATTAGAGCAATTGCGGCGGGCATATATAGAACGGTTTGCAGAAAAACTTATTTACGGGGAACAGTGGAGGACACGTTTTCCGGAGACCTACTGCAAACTTACGGTCAATGGCCTCATTCAGTTGGCGAGATAATTATACGTAAAGGACTGGTTTCCTTTATAAGCGGGTTGCAATTAGTTTTTCGGAGGGAGAGTGTATAAGGTAAAGGACTGGCGAAGGAATGTGAGGGTCG